>NW_019525122.1:236239-431968 GCF_002814215.2 Seriola lalandi dorsalis
AAGGATAGAGATGCAGGGGAGGAGCCAAAGAAAATCTTGAGTGTGATCAAAGTAATCAAAACAGCAGGGTCAGAGCTTGCAGGCAAAGAGACCCTTGAGCAAATTAAAATTAAATGCATGACAGACTGCAAGAGAGTAATTAAAGAAAAAAATCATTAGCTAATATGTGAGTGTGGGAGCAATATGTAGCATTTATAAATGTCAGCCTATTATTGTCAAACTGATTGTGATAACTGGTATAATTACCATAAATAAATAGCCTCTACAGTATTGCCAGTAGTACTGCTGGAGTGTCTGAAAATTAAGACTACATTTATAATAATTATGTATCATACATTTAGTATATACTTGTATTTAGTCATCTTTCCTCACTTATACCTGCATACCTGGTTGTAATGTGTAAGTAAACAGCTAGTATTACATCAAATAAACTAAAAAATGCAATTCTGAAAAATTAGTGGTGGGATTGCTC
This sequence comes from Seriola lalandi dorsalis, assembly GCF_002814215.2. Taxonomy (NCBI): domain Eukaryota; kingdom Metazoa; phylum Chordata; class Actinopteri; order Carangiformes; family Carangidae; genus Seriola; species Seriola lalandi. The sequence goes on from NW_019525122.1 coordinate 236,712, forward strand.
ACTTCTGGAAAAACTCACGCTTGAGTGTGTGTGCTACTGGCTACTTAAAAAAGGCTGAGGCGGAGCTTTACTGCTGGAAATGCCAGAAACTAATCTGCATTGTTGGTACAAATTTGTATGAAGGAGTAAATAAAATTGTCTGAAGCGAAAAAGGGCTGAAGGATGCAAAATGTGCCATGAAAGGAGAGTAAAATCTGTGGCCGTGAGGTTGAACAGAACATTTTCAGAACAGATTAACACTTTCTCCCATTCTGGCTGTGATGTCACTCTACCATCTGAATGTTCCATCCATTTATTTCCATGGGGAAAAATTGTTAACAAATTGTTGAATATTTCAGAAATTATGAGATAAATCGTTGAGAAAAATAATTTGCATTATCTCCTGATTGAACCACGTGTTTCTGGGCTCAGAAGAACATATAGAGGGATTTCTTGCACAGCAATCCCACCAATAAAACCACTGATGCCAACACATAAAGGAAACTGAATAATAGGGCAGGTATAATAAATTCATTGTTTTTGTACAGTAGTGATTTCTCTGTAATGGTCTAATTTTTAAGGGAATTGTGCTAATTAACTACTATAAAGAAATACTGACTCACTCACTAATTAATACAGCAACAAGTGGAATTTTCTTGGCCTTGCTGTATAAGTAAAATAATAAGTATTATTATAATAAGTAATAAATATAATAAGTTATTCCTTGACTAAAGCATGGTGCTTGTTCCAGCAGGAGGGGAACCTGACAAGGCAACTTCTTTTTTACTCATGGCTTGTTTTTTCACTTATTCCCTGTTTCATCTCTTTCCTGTCACTCAAGGAAGGCTGTAGAGTATTCTCATGTGCATCTTTAATATGTATCCACCCCCCATTTTCACCCTTTTCAATCAATCAGAAACATTGTATATTATAATATGCGTCTGTTTTTCATCCCTTCCAAAGAGCATATCTCATATTGTTCTCTTACAGGAGATTTCCAAAGCAGATATCCATGTGATGTATCAATGTTTTCACTGTCTGCCTTCGATAATTTACTACTTATCTTGAGCATCAATAACATCAATATCTTCTTCAGCTCTCCTAGCTGATTTAAATTGTAATATGCTTTGGAGTTCTGCTAGAGCTGTAAGAAATGAGCAGTTGATGAGATGAGCAGAACGAAATTGCATGATTAGCATCAGGTGTGGGAGGGCGCACTACACACAATCAACCTAAACACATCAAAGCTTCCTCTCTGCAACCTGCATCTGTCTTGATGTATTTTTCTCAGTCAATGTGTCTTTATCTATTTCATTACCAAATTCATTTAATATACCTGTTTGTCTCTGTGGCCATCACATTGTTATCAAGAGTGTATGAACATCCAGTTTGTCTCATTTATTAGCTTGATTAAATTCTATTGTCCTTCCCTCCATAGGTCTTTTCTATACCTCAAATGTTTATTTTCAGTATTTAACCGGTCTTTTAAAATCATTCAACAACAACAACAACAACATAATAATAATAATAATAATAATAATAAGGTGCCTTGCATCCTATATTAATTTGTTATTTTACATATTATTTCCACACTGCTACCTTTTTTTTATACTGTGACAAGCAGGCTCATCATTTGGTTGATTCATAGTCAAATGTAATCATACATGCACGTGCTTACATGTGCACGTACATACACAGACTAGCACACACAGATTAACATAAACAGGTGTTTTCGTGACACAGAGAGATCTGAAGCCGCTAGTGTCTCATGATTAAATCCATGTCTCGCTGGTGGAGATGCACTCTCAATGTTACTGCTCTCCATCCTCTCATACACACTTGACATCAGCTGCTCTCTTTCTCTCATAGTCTACAAAATGACTAATTCATTAGTTATACCTAACACTCAAAGGTCCTCAGCCCTGTTTCTGAATCTTAGCGCACACACACACACAACCTTGTTTTACTACATTCGTGGAGACCCATTGTTCATGCATTCCAGGCCCTTTACCATTTAAACCACCACAACTGACTGCCTAATCCCAATCCTTACGATAACCGAAAAAAAACGGTCTCAACCCTCAAACAGCCATTTAAACATGTGGCCTCCAGCATCTTGGTCCCCACAAAACTGTCAGAACCCGCAATTACAGTGGCTCCTGGTGTTTGGACCCCACACATATATTAAAGACCTAAAGAACTAACACACACACCACTTGATGATGAGGTAGAGGATTATCCAGGTTGAAGAGCAGATCTGCATAACCATTTGCTCAGCTCTGTCATATTGTGTCACTTTACAGATTATAATTTGCTTGATGGAGTATTAACAAAATGTGATAAAGTACCTCAGGGCCCTATAATCAAATGGTGACCATACAGTGATCTTTAAATCGGATATCTGTGATGTTTTTAGCCACACTCGTCATTTGGTCTGTATGTAGCTTGGCAGCTAGTGGATGGATTGACATTAAATTTGACTACATATTCATGGTCCTCTGAGAAATAAACCTAGTGACTTTAATGAGCCTGAAAGAGAGATGTGCCAGAGAAGAACCCATTAAATTTTGGTATAGATCCAGTTAAATGGGTAGATCAAGGAATTTTTGATAACTTTCTGTAACAAAATAGGATTTACATTTTTGCTAATTTCACAGAAAATAATGTATGGATCTTCATGTAAAAAAAAAGGAAATACATATTTACGGAGTTGAGATCTATGAGTCATTGGTAGTATTGGTATTTTGGTATTTTCTCTCAGTATTGGTGTCAATTCTGTAACTATAGCCAAGTATTACAGAATAATAAAAAAGAGAATAACAGAATAAAAACCAGAACAAACCTACCAGAAGTCATTGATAGTAGAAACAACAGCAAAGTTAATTTCATTGTGTGTGTGTGTGTGTGTGTGTGTGTGTGTGTGTGTGTGTGTGTGTGTGTGTGTGTGTGTTCTGAGTATAGGTGCGAGTCTCTGGTTTGGATCAGTGGATATGATTACACAAAGAGTTGGTCATACTACCACATACTGTTCATGTTCATACCTTGCTACATGGCATTATCCAGTAGGCAATGGCCAGGAAGGGCAAACCTACGGTGACCCCCAGCACTGTCCAGCACTTCACCCCAACGGACTGCTGCCTCAAACCAGGCAGGTTCTCATACCAGATAGTCAGCAGCTGCTGTTGGCAGTTGGGATGGGCAACAAACTAGAGAGAGAGAGATGGGGACAATAAATTTAAATCAATGGAGAATAAAGGGAAAGAAAGCACAGGGCAAGAAAGGTGAAAGAGGAGAGGGAAAGAGAGAGGAAGGGAAGAGAGGATCAATTAGTAAACAGACATCAATAAAGATGTTTCCAGAGAGGCAGCAAACAACTTGCCCCTACACTGAAATGACTCAATGGTCAAATAATGGAAGAAGCTGGCTTTACAGGCTGACAGCAGAGGCTTATTCATGTTGGGGTTCAATATGTAGAAAAAAAATCTATTTCTTTTCCTTTGAGATACTATGGTCATGGTCATTCATACTTGTGTTGTTGTTTCAAATAGGTAACAGAGATAGTGAGGGGGGTGTTCTCTATAACAGACGAAGCTGTTTTGTGGTCCAATCTCCATCCTTCCATTCATTGTGTCCCACCCCAATATCCTGTTAAGATTTTCATGCTAAAAGGAGCGGACCGAATTTCTTAATTTCTATGCAGTATAAAGTATAACACCAATGACATCTTTATCATTAAAGGCATGCATGCTGTACTTGGTACTTTCAAGTGCTTTTGAATAACATCGATGTAACGAGTGTAGAACGGATTAAATTCGAAATTATACAGTATTCATGAAGAAGGCTTCTGGTGCTCCTCTTTATGTTAATATTCAAGGTATTCCTAAGTAGCTGAGTGTGCAAGCTGCTTTTCTATTTAGAGAACATCCATTGTGTATTCATTACTATCAAAATATATTATTCACAGCCACCACTTGGCTTCATTTAGAATGAAAAAATGCCAACAAGCAGGTTGGCAAATCAATTTAAGATACAGTATGCATAAGAAAGCATGCATACAAATAAGAAGCACTGAGTGTTCACATTCATTACTGAAGCATATTTGCTTTATTAGATAAGGCTCGGTCCGGTATTTCAGCATCTGCTGACAATATTACTCCGAAAAATGACGTGACAAATGAAGGCTACCAATGGTGTGGTCAGGCTGGAGAGGATGGATGTTTTTGTTCCAGCTGGAGGAAGGATGTGGAAAAACAGAGCAATCAATGCTCAGGAGGCAGTCAACTAGTGTAATAATCAAACTCTGTGTTTGTGGATTGTTTATCGTTCACATCTACCATCCGAGCAACAGGTAACGGCTGGTCAAACCTGCTTTCCCTTTTCGTTAGCCTCTTTGTTTTCTCCCTCCATCAGTCTTTCACAGCCCTTCACCAATCAGCCTCGGTCATCAGATTCAGGGAACGTTTATCTGAGCTGACGATTGACATCCTCTGCTCCCATCCACGGATCGTATCGAACACACGAACAATGTGCATATGTGCATTCAGTCATTTCTACATTCAAAGGGAAACCACACACAACCACACACACCCCACCCCACAAGGCCGTAGTTAACAGAGTTTCCCACTGGTGTCCAGTGAGCAGTCTATCGACCCATGACATGAACCCTGCCTGCGTCCGGCAACATGCATTACACACAGTCATGCTCCACCTGGTTTCCATGGCGATCTGTCCCTCCCTCCCTCCTCTCGTCCTGTGTAATTAGCTCCCAGAGTATTCGTCACGCTCTCTTGTACAGGATAAAAACACAGCTCAAACAGGCCCACAAACACACTCACATATACTAACACACTAACATTTACACACACACATACACATGGGATTTACTTGCTTGAGAAAACATGCAGCACATGAAGGTCAAACAAAAACCTGTGTGTTTGTGTGAGAGAGAGAGAGAAAGAGAGAGAAAGAGAGAGAGAAAGAGAGAGAGAGAGAGAGAGAGAGAGAGAGTATGGCAGGGTGAAATGGGGAAAAGGGATTTGGTTTGACATTTAGTAAGAACACCTCTGCTCAGCAGGGGATTTTCTCTCTGACACAGAGGCCAGTTTGTTGTTTACACAGGGCCCCCTGAGGTCACACACTGAATAATACACAAACATACTGTATGTACATGTGCACAAAATGGCTCGTAGACACTAGCTTACTTACACACACAGAAATGTTACATGTAAAACACTGCAGTAAAACACCGTTGATATTCTTCCATGTTAATCCTCCTCAAAACATATTCAATTATGGCGCATTGAACCTTTACTTTTGATGGAATATTTCAAACCAACATCTAAAAACAAACCCAAGTAACAAAATAATCCTCATCAATACAGATTCCGTAGCATAATGTGATTCATTCATCAATGAGGCCTTTAAATTTCTCTTCCTTCACATGGATGTCAGCCACATTAGCTGGTATAGATTGAGGATCATACTCAGTGACTCTTGGCAGGATGGAAATGTGGGTCTTCTAACAAGTTCTCATATCAAATCAGTCATCAGTGTATTTCAAAATCTATGAGCATCTTTTGACCGAACTGTACGGTTAAGGGGACAGCTAATCGATGGATTGACATAAAATTAATTGACCATAGGCCAGTGAAGAACCCATTCAATTTTGGCGTAGATCCAGGTAAATGGGTAGCTCCAGGAATGTACTATTTTGTTACGGAAAGTTAGAAAAAATTTCCGTAACAAAATAGGACATTTTCTTTTACATTTTTGCAAATTTGTTTTAGAAATGAATGTATGGATTTCCACCAATTTTACACATCAAGATCTAGATTATTTGTCACATCAAGACTGATACTACGGTTGTGAAAAGAGTTGCACAATATCATCTGTGGCTTTGGGGAGCCTACAAACATCTGAAAGAGTACAGTAACTCTAATTATAATTATATGGGAGATCTTTTACATGTTTTTTTCGTAGTATATGGTTTATTCATCGGTAGAGTTTTGGCCATCTTACCTTCTTGACTTCGTACTTGATGGCCAGTTTGACACGGCTGAGGCAGGGTCGGTTGTAGGGACTTGGGGGGCACTGGTCCACGTCCCCGTTCAATATGGCTTCCACTTCCTCAGTGTCCCGACAAAGGTCCAACACACCCACCACAAAGTCTTTACACTGCATGGACAGCTTACGGTAGTCATTCTGCAAGGGTGGATAGTTTATTGGGGAAGAGAAGCTTGAATTAAAATCTAATGTAAACATCAACTTTGAATCAGTCATGTCACCAGCTGGTTTCAGACAATGAATGCATCATTATTCAGATGTATAAACACAACCATGATGACCAACCATCAAATCATCACTGTGCCTTCAGCTGCTGTCTGTTTTGTAGCTTTTCACACAACCTTACAAAACAAAACTAACCCTTTAACTGTGTTTTTTTCCTCTTGTTTTGAAGGTCTTTCTGATATTTCAGATGGGCTCACATCAACCAGTCCTCTTCGTGTGTCCATCTTATCACAAAGTCACAGTAGCTGATGATTGATTGTCAACTCACCTGACACCTGCTGTTGTCTTTGTAAAATGTAGCCAGATACCTTTACAGTCTTTCTGCATTTTAAATACTTATATCTTGAGGCTGCTTCTCCTGTCCTGTGTGCCTGTTGATCTACTGTAGTGCGGGACCTCTCACTTGAGAAATGTAAACCTCTCTAGGACATTTATTCCCAATGCAATTATAATATAGCTTGAGTGTAAAAAATGGAAAGGGTGATACTGTGATTTGACTCATGACCTTTCCATCTTGACACATCAAATTCAGCTCTCTGCTTCTAACACAGAGATTTTCTTTAGAAATGGTGTTTGCCTCTGGAGGGTGTCCACCTTTTTTATCATAATAGCCGACCTCATCTTGTGTACAAAGAAAAACGACAAAAAAAAAACTACCACAGTGCTATGTGTATTTGTGTTAGTGGTGGCCCTAGTCCTTTGTCGTAGTAATCCGAACAGTAATCTGACATTAGAAAATAATTTGTGTCATACTTCCATGACACAGTACACACATCTGCAGAAACAGCACTCATAAATGCAGTACTGTACAAGAGAAACTCCACAAAAGCAGAAATAGAGGATCCACACTGGTTTTCTACATTTGACATAATCATTTAGCATATTTAGTTTGAATCTACACCTTAAAAAACAGAATGAAAATGTCTGATATTAGAATCAAATCTTGAATACTGCAAGATTACCACTCCACCAGAAATCCAATAAGTAAAAAAAAAAAAAGGCATCTGAGAGACACCCCATGCAGTTGAGAAGAAGAAGAAACAGTGTGAACACCGGAGGTCAATCCACTCATTAAATGAACATAATTGTCTTTCTCGGAGGGGAGCAACAAAGGAATGCCATGGATTTAACAGATTACTAGACAAATTACTGGTGCAGTCTCCTTGTACTCTGTTAATGATATTTGCATAACAGTGGATGGAAACACTGATTTGCATTTTATTTGACCAACATTATCATAATTCAATGAATGGAATAACAGACAATGGAAAGCTGCACACTAATAACTCAGATGCATTTATTTCAATTTATAAATATTTTGGCAAACAGCCTTCTTTGGGATAATAACAGAAACTTGATTGGCATTTACACTAGCTAGCACAGGGGTAGCAGATCAAGCCAATCACCTGGAGGTCAATCAAAAGCCTAACACATGTCCACATTATCAACACAATAAAAACTTTCTTTCTTTCTTTTAATTTTCCCTCAGTTTTTTATGAATTGAAGTGAAAAATAATTAATGTTGCTTATTCAAATCTTGTTGACATCCTTGGTGGAGTGAAGTTAATAATGCGGCTACACTTAGTACGTTATGATGGAGATGTACGTTTTTTGAGAACTGTGAATAAATTCAGTGATAGCGCCTCAATCCTGTGCAGTCCCCAAAGTCCTGAAAGATTTTTCTTGTACCCACACAATCATAATGTGTGGGCATAAGATAATAGAAAATATTGTCTTTCAGGACCCTGGAGGCTTAATGAGCACTATTGTCAAATTTAAAAATTGAATTGAGCTTTTACTACTGGAACATAACTTCACCCACCTCACTACACTAATGCGCAATTCCTGTCAGGCTTTTCAGCCCTATCTCCTCCTGTTCCTCCATAAAATGATCCAGTTTCAACCCTCAGCCCCTCTATCTTGTGCCCCCCCCCCCGTTCACTTGCCACCCTTCTTTCTTACACCACCTCCCCTCACGCTCCTGCCTTGATCTGTTCCTCAGCAGCTGATTCGAGTGGGGAAGCAGTCAGTACACTGGGGCTTATGGCAGGTTCAAAGTCCCTAAGGAATGATTCTCATTATGTATTCACCGCCATCTTGGTGTTGTGTTCAAGCATACCATTGCATTGTGTTGATAATGACACTTTCACCAAAACTTTTGCATATTTCATCCAAGCAGAATCCTCATCTAACATCTTGGGTTCTACTCTCTGTTTGTTGTAGGCCTGCAATCAGATATGATATATTACGTATGTAGAGACTGTACTGTATTCTGATGCACCTATTTATTGACAATCAATATAATTTGCATTCTTTCAGCATTTAATCCTTTTAGTAAGGGAGTTTCTTGTGTTTCTACTCAAATACCAAGCAGCTGCAATTAATACAAATGCAATTAATACATTTTAAAATCCAGCCCATCAGGCTTGGATTTATCATAGAAAAAAAACTAAATTAAACAGAATGGCATGGTTGGTCAAACGACCCATCACTATCTGCAAATTAAAAAGTAAATTCTGAACATCAACCAATGGCAGCTTGCATTTATTGCCCCTTTGGGGACATGAAGAAAAGCACAGCATTTGGTGTATTTTACCTTTAGGCTGCTAAGTGAAAGAAATCAATTACAATCTCATGTCTTTACTTTCATGGAAAAGCAAGGCTTCAGGGTAGTACACGAACAAGAATGCTTTCTTAATCAATGACATTTGCATCTTAATACACACATCAAGAACACGTACATACAGACACGACACACATACAGTCTATGTGAAAATCCAATCACAACTCGAGGTATGTGGTTTTTGCCTTGGGCACTGAGATACAGAAAAGAGAACGATGCTGTGAGATTGAAAATGGAGACAGCAGTGTGCAGCAGAGTGAGAATGGTTACAGATGAGTGGACTGAGGGGGACATGAGCCAATCCTTAAACATGGAGAGAGGGAGAGCAGTGCAAGATAGAGATATGAGAATAAGAGAGAGTGGACATCCACCACTATCAGTCCACCACTTTTTCACTTTCTCACTTGCTGTCTGTCTCAAACTGCATTTGTCTCAATTTCTAACAATATAAACAGAAGCTAAATTAAACTAAAATTGGCATGATAGAAGAGCAGACTAAAATGTGATTTAAAAAATTAAATGACACGCTCCTCTGCCTTACTTTCCCTCTCGCCGTCTCTCCTGAGGGTATGTGGAGGGTTAGTGTCTGTGTGTCTGTGTGTATCCAGAGGCTCTTATGAGAGATTGATCGTCTGTCTTGAGAAGTAAGATGTTTGAAGATAAATGTTAGGCTGTTAGGGGGGTCCTGATGTGCCTTTAGCACTCCCTTCATAAACATCCGATATGCAGCATGACCATGTGACACGTGTATTTGTGCCAGTGGGTGAGAAAACATTTGCTTGCACTTGACCGTGTGTACATGTACAGAATATACATTTATTATTTTGTGGAGGCACAAGGGGACACACAGGATGGGTCCAATACTAGATTCTAAGTCAAAATCCAATCAAAAATGTATTTTGAGGAACACAGGTTTACCTGTGTGACTGGCTGTCTACCATGCATTTTTGTGCTTGTGAAAATCATGAAAGTACTGGTGAGAACCTTGAGTATTGGCTGCTGTTTAACTCAGAAAACCAAAGAAAACAAGCAATAACGAAACAGGGGTGTCGCGATTTGGATAATGTGAATTTAGAACATTTTTGAATAAACAGCACAGTATATTGATGGACCACTTTAAACACCTGACACATCACATCTTATTTGCATTCAGCTTATTGTCAGTCAGTTTCAGCCATCCCTTTATCTGTTTGCTTCTCTCCTACTCTCTGTACTCACATATAAAGTATTTTAATACAGCTGAATGTCCAATAAAACAGTCCTCATTTACATGTTTTTCTGTTTATGTTGTCAGACAACAGAACAAGTTTGAAATAGTGACTGAGATGTGGTCCATTAAGACTAAGACTAAGGGAATAATTCAACATTTGGGAAATTATTCACTCTCTTTTTGAGAGTTACATGAGAAAATCTATACCACTGTCATGTCTGTCTGTAAAACATGACGCCACACGCAGGAGTATCCACTAGCTACCTGACAACCTTTAAAGTGACAAAAAGGCTCCAGGAAAGTTACCCTGAAACCCGAAAAGTTACCCGAAAGTTGCCAAGAAATAGTCCAGCACATAATCCTGCATAAAAACACTAACTGTCAGATTAATCAAACAAGATATAACATATTAATTTGTGAACTTTTTACAGTAAGTGAATTTTTTTTCCTCCAGACAGCCACCTAGGCGGTGTCTCCCCATGTTTCCGTAATTGTTCAGTCCAAGAGGATATAGTGGAGAGAACGGGAATCACTGCGCTGCCCCACGGAATTAATATTGTTTCAAAGGCTTTTGTGGGACAAACGCTAGATATCTGTATGTTTGGAATTCAACCTAACTGTTGCTGCATTTTCAACACATGCTGGTATTGGCATGTTATTGCTGAAGATAGCACATTGTTTGAAAGATTTTGAAAGTGCTTGGGTGTTGTAAAGGTGTCATTAATGTTATAAAGGTGTCATTAAACTTTCACATTAATTCTCAGTGACATAAACCTCAATCTAAGCCCTAACTTTTATTCCTCACATTTGACTTCTTCATAAAAAACAGGACTGTCTCAGGCTATTTGCATACAGTTTTAACATTATTTGATATTTTAACGTAATGAGAGGATGACGTGAAGAGGGACAGGGAGACAGAGGGGTGATAATGAGATGGTAATGAGACAGATGAGCTCCAACACAACTCTGGTCCCTCAGGTGAGCCCTTCTCATTAACTTGTCTGGAGATGGGGAACGGAATGACAAGCAGAGAGGCCGAATGACAAACACAAAGGTGGCAGAAAGATGGAAGAAAGGACAGACAGAAATAAATAGACCACGAGGGAAGAAATGCAGCAACACATGGGCAGACAAAAAGAGATAAATGAGCAGAAAGACGGAAATTGTGATGTAATCAAACCATTGTTTGGTTTCTGTATCTGTTTGGTTCAATTATATGATCATACTTTCTACATTAATGATCTCGACTATAAATGTAATTCAGCACATAATCGTCGGAAGCTGTGCAGTGTCTGCCATTTCAGAGTGAAACAAACAAAACCAAAACTTTCTGCTGGCTTTGGGAATAAGAGATACACAGAAAAAGGGCTCTTTTCTTATACTGTGCAGCACAACACTGTCATAATGCCACTGATCCGGCAAACTCGATTTTAATAGGCCTCCCTGCAGAGAGACAGAGGAAGACACTATTGTTTAGACATTTCTTACAGTTGTTGCCATGCCAAAACCAAAAAACAGTGTGGACAGCTGAGGACAAAGTGGTGATGTATCTCTCTCTAAAAACAGTGATGAAGATGAAGGCCATGTGCAATGGTTGAACTGAGCAAAGGCTCTTCCAGTTTATATTATTGGCTTATCTTTCAAGGTTTTCCTGGAAAAGTTAATAATTCAACATTTAATTGTTTTCTGAATTTTAGCCACATCATACTGTGATGATATGATCCATCAAAGTTGGATTATTTTATCAGTGTAAATTTTTTATGTGAATTTTCATAAATCTTCATACATCTACACTGTATAATGATAAGTGAAAATATCGTAATAATTATCATGATACTGGTTTTATATTACATGGGCCAGCTCGAACACACACAGGCGTATATATATATACATATTTTGAATCTGTTGAGTTTTTATCCACAAGTTTCTCACATTTGTCAGTGAGTGTGGTAGCCTCAATATCCCAAGCCAACTGATAGGGACAGGTTTGCGAGCTGGCAGAGTAAGTGGAAATCATCTTCCTCTCAACCTCAAATCGGTACTTTAAGCTTGCCCAAACCTGTCATGCAATGTAAGTGAGTGGGAATGTTGTACCCCCTGTCTGAGCCAATCAGTCTGCCTCAGGATGGATGCTGGCACATCCAGGTAGGTTTGATTCTTGTTAAAAAATAATTGAGACTTTTCACAGTTGCATTTACAGCTTCAGTTAAAAAGATACTGTGGTGTTTGTGTGTGTGTGTGGGGGGGGTCTGCTACGAGTCAAAGATATAAAGCCAGCCACTTCAAACAACATCATTAACTATAACACACGAACAACTTGACCTTCTCAAACACAGACACACATGCACACATATACACCCTTCTTAGTGTTTTTCTACCACCAGCATTATCATGGAAGCGAGGTTCATTTCAACAACGGCAGTATATACTATGCAATCATTTTTCTCAGTAAAAGTGCACAAAAATTGCTCATATTTTCCATCAAACAAAGTGTTCCACTGTACAAGTCTTATTTCAGCACATCCTGAGGAGAGATTGCATTGGTAATAGCTTCAGAAAAGTAATAAGAAGCTGGTGCCGCACTGAGGAATCCATTCAAGATGAGAGTCTAGTGACTAAGTTCAGTCATTGGCAAGAATGGGTTGAAACATTGACAGAGATGGATCTATACATTTTCATTCAGCTGTGTTCAAATTCTGCCTAAACTCTGATGATGCCAGGACTGTAATCACATTTAAGGTGATTAATAGGATTTACATTTGCATGTCTGTTCTAAATTTAAAAAAAGAAAATGAAAAAGTAAAATAGATAATAAATGTAAAGTAAGAAGCAGAGACCACCTCACCTTAAACTCTGTCTCGATGTTGGCCAGTCTTGCCAGTTCGTTGCTGAGCTCGAGAGCAGTCAGCACAGGGTCTTCACTGCTGAGCGACAGGTAAGCTGCACTGGCCAGGCCCTTGTAAGCATTCATCCTGGAGCGTGAGTGACTGAACGAGTCTTTCTTCTGTTTCTCGACACATTCTGAACACTTACAGAAGTAGTCATGTGGCCTTTCTATGCGTGCGCCCTTTGTCAGAAGAATGTGGACGATCTCGTACTCCTGGCAGTGAGCAGCCAGGATGACGGGCGTGACGTCATGCGAAAAACGTGTTCCATCCTCATCATAAGCGTAAAAGTCGTCATCACGCATCTCCTGCTCCAGGGGGCTTAAAGCCAGTCGCAGACCCCCCCCAAAGGCAGGGTGGGCGAGAATGGCTTCAACGATCCGAACATAACCCTTGGAGATAGCCAAAAGCAGGCCATCTCCTATCCTAGCCAAACCATCCTTCTTTAGCAGCAGCTCGGTCACTTCTAGGTGCTCATTGCCCACTGCAAGCTGTAAAGCATTCTGACCCATGTAGTCAACACAATTGAAGTTAAGGGTTTTGGATTCTTCCAACATTTTGCGGACCACAGGAATGTTTCCGTATTCAGCAGCATCCAGAAAACGCTCCTCCTCTGCAGTGAGGGGTGAGCCACGTTCATTGAACATGTAGGCCGGGCCCCGCACTGCCTGGCGACGCCCCTTCTCCCTCAGTGTGGTGTGCCGGCGATGCATGGCTTCCACCCTGGAGACAGTACAGAGGGGGAGGAAACAGTTAGATGAAGCAAAAGAACAAGGATTAATTTGATGGAGGTAAGAGAGATGCAGAAGATAGAGTGATGAAGTGGTGAGCAAATGATAAAGGCAAGAGTAAACAATGGTACCATTAGTTACATCAAAGTGACTGTGGTTTAACAAGGCAAACAAAGTCATTAATGTCACACAATCAGCAGTGCTTAACAGAGGCTTCCCCGCTGACCTCAGAGAACACTCCCTCATGACATTTGTTATATATCTGTCTCCGGCCAGATCAATGAACCAATAGGCTAGCTGGGTCAAAGCTCACTGCTGGGCCATCTCAGGTCAACAGTTCTGATTGGCAAGGGAGAGATAAAGCTGTCACCTTGAGTCAGTAGTCATCCAAAGTGTCTCTTTGGCCAGTGGTGAATCTGTCTTTATTTATTGTTGCATGTATACAGACAAGAATGAAAATTCACTTCCTGCTCTATGCAATATGTGTCTATTTGTTTTTCTTTGCTAAATGGGGCACTATGTTCACACACCAGCAGGAGAGAGTGGTAAAAAATCTTCATCAATAGGGATTTGTCAAATAGAAGAATAATAAAAAACTAGCTCCATCCACAAAACCCTTGGAAAGAATCACTGTTACTGCAAAACATGTTTCATTGGCTCTATTGTATCTCAGAAACAAAGATCTGTCACACTGCCTGCCTGCACCTGCTGTGTGGTCTGACACTCTGACCCACATAGTTGAAAAAGCCTTGATGTTCCACAAAGCTGGAAAAATGAGAGGGCAAAAGCCTGAGTGACAATGTGGGAGCAGAGCAAAATATACTGGATATGGGTAAGCTCTGAAATGACAAGCAAGAATTGGAAATTAGGAATGGTGCTGGAGAAAAATTATAGCCCAGAACTGTTTGATTTTCCACTTTGAAATAACCAATTCAAATTTGGGATTTAATTTATAAAATGCTAATATGATATTATGTCACTCAGAGGACAACCTGACTGACCCTTAGTGAGTGGTCTAAAAGCAAACATGCTTTTTGCCAACTTTAATCATTTTAAAAGCATAATATGCTCATATTGTCCATACAAAAGACTGTCCAAAGATTTTCACTTTAATTCTGCATGTCTGTGTTATCTGAATAGTGCAGTGACCTTACAAATAACAAGGGTTCCAGTTTCACAATAAGTTCTGCTACTAAAATAAAAAAATAAAAAAACAGGCAAGGTTATTTGTAATTCAGGCCGTTTGTGATTCCCCTTACTTTGTATGTGCATGTGTCCAGGTGCGTGTGTATGCACAGAGACAATGAACATTGAAGGAAAAGGGGAAAATGGAAACCCGTTCATGGTGGAAGTATTCCCTTGGGGCATCAAAGAATGTGGAATCGAGAAGATGAAGGTACCGTGAGAGAGAGAGTGTGTGTGTGTGTGTGTGTAGCAAGTGTGTGCATGTGAGAGAGACTGTGGTTGTCAGTGTGCGATTAAAGGGTATAAAAAGTCTGCAGCTCTTGATTTTCGATTTACACAATCAGCTGTGCCTTAGGCTGCCAATCAATGGTAGATGGCAAAATTTTCCCTTTCTCCCTCTCTCTCTTTCTCTCTCTCACACACACACACACACACACACACACACACAGGTATGCACAAACAATTGCAGATTATCTCACAAATGAACACACGCAAGAATACATATGGGGACATAACATACACAGACAAACACATGTGACAACATCAGCAGCATTAATACACATGTTTAATGTGGACCCAAAATACATCAACTGTAAAATGTGATGCAAACCAATATAATGGCCTTGTAGTAAATATTACCATTATGAAGATTAGAATGGTTGATTTTAGGTGACTGTGTCAGAAAGGTATAATATCATAGTTTGTACTGCTGATTTGCTACAATGCATGGTGCTGTAAGGTGTATCTAACGTCTCTACCAATCCTCCACCTCCACACAAACACTCACATTCACAGACATATTTGTAAGCATTGCAAGGATTCCTCATAAATGAGGGGACAGTCTGGCTGCCAGCCCATTTAGATAACCTCATAGACAGGTAATGAATCGCCATTTTCCATCTCTCTCCATCTTCCTCTCCATCAATCTCTGACATTTTGTGATTCTGATGTGAAATAGAATTTACCTGCATCATTTCTGTGTGGAATTACAGTCACACAGACAGGAGGAGTGAGACACAATGGAGATGGATAGATAGAAACTATGTGTGTTTGTGTGGAGGAGAGAGACGGGGATGAACGAGAAGAAAAATGAGTGAGTAAAGGAGGGTTGTGTATTTGTATGGCTGCTTATATTCAAAGTGTGAGTGATTGTATGACTGTCCATCATATAGTATTGTTAAGACTAAAGTACTTGTCATATTACCATTGTTACACCATGCTTTAATTCGCATATGGGTGTAGCAGAGCATGATGCCATGCTACAGGAAGAGCTCCCATTGCTACTTTCTTACAATACACTGTACGACATATTCCATCTCATCCCACTAGTGAGTCATTTTTTCTGCCTACATGTTGAAATGTCCAGTATTGACCCACATTTAAACAGTTTTATTTACAAATACAGAACAAAAATTGCTAGATGTTTGACTGTCCTTGATGTCCAAAGAGAACCAAAATAATAGCAGTCACTGAAAGCTGCAATGGGTTGTAGAAATTGCCCGTGTCAGCAACCTTTTTCCATTTCATTTGATTTAATGTAAATAAAATTGGTTGACGCAACATCACTATATGATTATAAGTAACAGCCTTTAATCCCTAAACCACAATGCAATGATGCAGCTGTTACTGTGTCTACCCAGCTCTCGTTTTGATGTTGCATCCAAGTCAGAGGCTGCTGCAGATCACTCAGAGAGCCTGTCCAAGCAAGCTGCTCCCTCTCCTATTAACAACAAAACTGTCAGAAAAGGGAGACACTTTCTTGTATAACTGCTACTGGTGATTCCAACTATTACTTAAACTACCGCAACCCATTGCAGATATCTTCCCTTGTTCAGCCAAGGAACTCCAGCCATAGTTGTTTAACATAAATTATATTATATTTGGATAATATTATACTGGCAATAATGGTGATAGTGGAAAAAGCCTCTTGTTGATACAATATATGTAGCTCATTTAAGCAAAACATCTCGCTGGCTCAACTTTAGTTCACTGAGTTATGTGAGTTCAACTTGATTTACATTTTTGTTGTGTTGAGGTGTTTTTGGAGAGCCCCAATTTCTGACACTTCACAATTGGCTACCAGTATTATATAAGTGTTATCAATATCAGCTATGTATTTGGGATGTCAAACCTAAAGGACAATATTCACTGTGAATGATTGCCTAATCAATCTAAAAACAAATGGCATGCTTGGGATGGCAGTAATGCAAATGTTACTTTTAGTATGCTGAAATATACAGTACCACTGATTGGTGTAGAATACTATGTACAATAGTTTAATTCAATTTCATAACAACCAAAAAGAAATGAAAGGATTACTACAAGAGCACTAAAAAATGTAATAAAAATGGAAATGTAAACAACATACTTCAAGTACAGCCTTAGAATATAGTGAAAATCTCATAAACTCTGTATAATCACTTTTGAGTTGATCAAAATGTCCTCTTTCTTGCAGCGGAACATTCTGAGGCTGGGACACCAAGTTATTTATAATCAGATCAAGCAATAAACCAGATTAGATCATTTACTGGTGAACTTCAAACAAAGAGAAGATGTAAAGAAGAATCAGGTTTGAAATCAAAATTTGAGGATAATGAGTGAAAGAGAACTTTTGACTCAGCAGGAATATTTACAGAGCTGACTAATGAGTTAGTACTTTATCAGCGCACAAGCATGAGCATAATACTTGAAAAGAGTTGGACTCTGAGCCATCCCACCCCTCCCCTCTCTCTCTCTTTATCAAATACACACACACACATAGACACTCTGTCAAGCAGTAAATTGCCAATTTTTAAGATCAAAGGTGAGTTGCTCACCATATTTCATTGGAAATGAGAAACAGGCACATACACCCTCTCTTACCCTCTCTTCCACACACACACACACAACATTTAGCCTGGCAAGGCATCAGTGAGAGCATACATGCTTCTTTTCCATGCAAGCTGAACACTGGTGTATCAAAGGGGCAGACCAGGGAAGATCAAAGACCAAACACTGAGGCCTGCCGTGCTCAATATCTGATAGTCACAGCTAAACTGGCAGTGCTACATGAACATCCATTAAGTGTCATAAATCATGTCCCATTTTGTCCCTGTGGATGTTTCCTACATGGATGCAATGAACTGCATCCACCAAATGTTCTTGTGAGCATTCATCTCACAGTGAAGTAGTTAAACATATAACAGCTGAGGGAAATTATATAGACATTACATTGCAAAATGAAAGAGGTTCCTAATCAGGGTTTTCATGAGTGTGTCTGAGTGTTTTGTGTGATGAGTGTGACATTGTGGGGATGTACTGTGCAAGCCAATTGCTGTAGTCTGCTCCAGCTCAGTGTCAAATGGTTTTGCCCAGATACCTTTCTTTTATTCAGACTCATACATAACACACACACACACACACACACACACACACACACACACACACAATCCCTGTTGACCCCTGCTAATGCATTCATGCACTGAAACCAATCAAGACACTGTCTCTCAACACAAAGAAGTCGTAAGGGCTGCAGTGGAAAACACCTAAAGACACACCAATTCATTCAAACTCACATGCCTCAATAGAATAACGTGGGAGAGGAAGAGAATGGAAGCTTCGGAAAATCCAGTTATTTGGGAAACTAAACACAATGCATGAGATAAAACGGTTACCTTTCAGCAAAAGTTATGTCAATATAAAACCAATACAAGTTAAAATACTACTCAGTAAACAGAGTTTCTAATATAGGAAAGCTCCATCTGAAGGACACCAGTTTGCAATTACAAATTCAATTTAAGTATAGAACAACAAAATAGCCTATATGATGATATCTCACTAACATCTGCTGCACAGTCCAGTCCCCTATAAAGCACAGCTGAGTGTTAGCCATTGGTCCACAGCTGTATAGACAGGTGAATTCAGGTGTCTCAGTGAAAACCCAGGCTGCTTTTACTCTACCATCTCCAAAACTGACCTTACGTTGATGACATCCCAGTTGGATTAGTTGCTGTTGATTAAATTCTCTCAACCAAGAATAGTTCTGCTATTTCCAAACTATTGCCCATAGTGTCCTCTTTGCATAACTGCAAATTGCAGAGCTTATAAATAACTACATGGACTCTATACTAGGCCGCAAAACTAGTCACCTTACTTATTTATCATTTCTCTGGATAGGTAAGTTAAAGTTGTGGGTTGATAATAAAAGGGTGCCTCACGTTTGCCGGGTTTCGGAGTTGAACTCGGTGTCTATGTGCTCCACTGAGTAGTGGTTCCCGTAGTCCGAGAGCTCCGGAGCCCGATGGAGTCTCTGTCCGCGGTGCTGAAGTCGCTCAGCGTTCGCCGCGCCTCGTCCTCTCCACTTGGGAAGCGGGTCAGCGTAACGGTCGCAAACTGCATCTAACCGCACATCCTGTCCGGAGCGAAACGGAGAACCGGTATCCCCGGTATCCCCGGTGCCCTGGAGGAACTTGCTGTGCGGCGTAAAGTGTGGGGAGTCCCCAGGCTCCCGGTTCTCTGGAGAAGGGTGCAGACACTCCGGAGAGGCGAGGTAAGGTGGGTCTGTGTCCCCCAGCAGCGGAGAAGCGGAGGAGAAGAAGTCTAGGGGCCGCTGAGAGGAGGGAGATCCTCGGGGAAGACAGACAGACAGAGGCGGGGAGGGAGACTCAGAGAGATGCGCTCTTTCTCCGCTGTCGCTTTCTTCTCCCTCGTCAGACATTGTGAGAGTTCGAGAACAACATATACTTTAAATTATATTAGTTAAGTGACAGACATTTAGCGATGTTGGTCAAAGTTTCGGCTGCACAAGTTTCTTCTGAGCCGCGCTGCAACGATGAACCGAGCCTCCACCTTTGCACAGGCGCGCTCGCACTAATTAGAGAGCAACGAGAGTGCGCGCGCAGGGAGACAGCCCTTTACAAAATGGAAGAAAACGTACAAGTGGCAACGCCACAACATAGCTTAACTTACACACTGCATTGCCCCACAAAAGTGAATACATGCATTTATTGTGGAGAAAACCAGTTGAGTATTTGAAAATGCCCTTGTACTTGTAAAACAGGTTTTCATTGCTGTTTAAAGTAGTTAGCCTATGTGAAGACAAGTAGACTACACATTACTTTTTACCTCTTAAGAGAAGACAGACAGAAAAATGAGACACACCAAGTGCCAAGTGACCCGGGCAGTAGGCTGCTATAGCAAATAAAACCGGAATACAAGAATAAAACAACAAATCAGGTGAGGGGTGAGAGAGAGAGAGCGGAGGAGAGAATGACAGAGCTGGAGGTTAGGTTGAGAAGTGAAGGGGTTAACATGTCCACCTGTTGTTGGCCAATTACCGGTCCTGACATAATCTTGTTATTGCTTCAGAGAACAAACATTTAATACTTACAGTAGCCGACATCTAGACTCAGTGATGAGTTTATCTTAGGACATAGTGTACATGGAGTCTTTGCTTATTATTTGGTAAGTTTACACAAACTTGAACACAAAACCTTTTAAAGGATTCTGTCTTTAAATGTAAAGAGAGAGGATATCCAGTGTTTAAATGTCACTGTGTATCCTTGTGTGTGCGGTCCTGTAATTAAAGGCAGAGACCCATTAGTCACGATGGAGACTTCCTGCACCCCCATATAGATAATAACCAGTCCTAACGCAGCTCTTTGATCTGTCCTTGTGTTTATGCATCAACCACACACACACACACACACACACAAACACACACACACACACACACACACACACACACACACACCACAAAAAATCAAATTAAAACACATTACTGGTTTCACTGGAGTTTATATTTTGGTAGAAAGCAGTTCTGGGAACACTTGTCTGGGATCTGTAGCTTATTTTGAAATATTGGGGTTTTGTAAAAATTAAAAAAAAAATCTTAATGACTTACTCAACTTACTTATTTTCCATTCTTATTAGGTGAGGTGCGCGAAACACGCAAACATCAGTTTATAAATAAAATATATTCTCAAATGAATTGCTTATCTGTAAACACAGCAAGACAAACTTTGTAGATTGTATTCAGCTGTTGACCAGTATCTAAATCTTTACATGCTTCGGGCTTTCATTACTTACTTGGCTCACTTCAGTAGTTTAAAATTGTTCAACTAAATTAATGTAATTTCCAGGGAACGTTTGAAAAAAATTAAAGGCACATATAATTGCT
The DNA here is from genome assembly GCF_002814215.2 of Seriola lalandi dorsalis. NCBI lineage: Eukaryota > Metazoa > Chordata > Actinopteri > Carangiformes > Carangidae > Seriola > Seriola lalandi. Next base: position 257,770 of record NW_019525122.1, read on the forward strand.
TTTCTAGGAAATTAGGAAAGAAAGGGACCCATAAAATATTTTTTACATTAGATTTTTCACATCTTTCCCACATCAGGATTCAATGAAAAACTAGTAAAGCAGCCCTGCAAGATTAATTACACGTATGAAAAAGAATATTTTAATGACACCGTAGAGCTGGTATGAGCCACTCATACAAGCCACTCCTCAAGATTGTGGGTTCACTTTTGGCAAGCCACCAAAATACTGGCTTGGGTTTTCATACTAAGTAATCTATATGCTCTACACATGGTGACCTTGAATGGAACATCTAGCGGGTAAAGCATAATCTTTGCTAAAGCTCTTCCTTATTCCATCTGAAGTCTGGCCCCACAGATCAGAGATGAATGTCAAGAGGCACTGAGTGGCTGTTTGTGTGTGTGTGTGTGTGTGTGTGTGTGTGTGTGTGTGTGTGTGTGTGTGTCTTCTGTCATATTGACTTGACAGAAAAGGGTTGTTCAATAGCCTACCTTAAAGATGCTTTATCCAGACTTTTTTTGTTTTGACAACCAGTCAAGCTAATGCTGTATTTAAAGTGTCATCGTAAGAAGTATAATATTCAAGCAGGGAATTACATAGTACTCTAGTTGTCAAAGGCATACTATTAATCTTCCTGCTTCACACAAAAGTAAGCCACTGCAGATTTGAAAAACCATAATATGTCAGACTCCTTTGTGGATGTTAATATATTAAATACAATGGAATTACTTTTTTGACTATTCAAAAGGGTAACGCAGTTGTGGATAAAGTAGGCTCTTTCTACAGGATGAAACTACAGGTCTGTTACAGGCAGAGCTCCTGCTGTGAAAGCACTGATTGGGGGATGTTAAGAAAGGCTACATGATTGTGCAGCAGCAGCTTGCTGTCCTATGTGACTCAGTGTGAAATTATTGTTAACAACCTGCTAATATGGAGGGGTTTGTAGCATATCAAACATGGCTGTGAATTCTTTATCTACTCAAATGTTTAAGAGTAAGGCTGAACAATTAACAAAATATTATCAAAATTATAATATGGCCAAATATCTAAATTGAGAATCTGCAATTTTTTGAAGAAACAAAAATGTGTCACAACATACCATAAACGAAGAACCGTGATGCTACAGAGATGCACCGACTTACAAATCATATTCTCCAGACATAGCTATCTGTGTGTGTGTGTGTGTGTGTGTGTGTGTGTGTGTGTGTGTATATATATATATATATATCTTGGAACAGAGCAAAGGGCAAGCCAGATCACATTAAACACACTCAAAACCCTAGCAGCCCAGACATTAAAACACTTTTTTATTAATACATGTAGTTCTTATGACACCACGATAAATCAGACTGTTCCATACCTGACAGAGAAGCACATAGTGTACATAGACTCAAAACTCCAATTCCCTTTACTTTCTCCTTATGGATGAGACAAGTGGCCAAACTGAAACATCCTGTCCATTCAAAAATACCTTGGCTAAAGTATGGTGTGACAGCATACTCCCTTCCTTTTATACATGCTCAACTATTGCCAACAGTGGAGGGTCATCACCAGCCCAGGGCATCTGGTAGAAAACCCACCACTCTGATGAACCCCTCCAGCAGCTAAGTCAGCCCAGTTTGTTGGACAAGCAGCAGATGGACCCGTTTGGTGATCTCAACTATCACTTGCACCTGAGGAAACAAAGATAAAGCATTAAGATGCCCCTCATACCCACAATCCTGGCTCTATATTTCACAGATATTTCCCTCAGAAAATCAATGGCATCCATACAAAAGGTCCATCAGAAAGAGCTATCCAAGCAGCCCTAAGCTGTTTAGGATATTGGCAGAAGAAGGAAAGCTGCAACACTGCTGTCCCTGCTGATTCACAAAGTCCTCATTACCTTCCTCCCCTTCAGGCATGTACAGGACAGCAGGTCTCCACCACTCTGGCCACAGAAAGTCCCCATATTTTCATGCATCTCCAACATTGGCCTATCAATTTTGGTAGCCATCTCTGTCATTGATCTACCAGCTGCCTTAAAACTAAGTTAACTGAGTGACATTTTTAGATAGCAAACACAATTAGTAGGTAGGTAGGTAGGTAGGTAGGTAGGTAGGTAAGTAGGTAGGTAGGAAAACGACAAATTAAAGTGCAAAGTAAATCCATAAACAAAGTCCAAGCCTTTAAAAAGACAGAAAGAACGAGAGGTATATGTACTGAAAAGCAAGTAGTAGTATATAATCACACTCAATAACTTGGTATCTTAACAAAATCTTGGGGTGGAAGAAACATCTCTTGATGGGAAATAGCTTTGAGTACAAAGTGGAAAAAAACTGTGATCAGGAATTATTGGCCGTAATGAAACCTCCCTGCTTGGGATGTCTGAGTAATTGAATGAAGCTAAAAGAACAACAATGATACTGTCCGTCACACATAAGCAAGGCCACATAGCAACTTGGCTTCTGATCCTATTGACTTCAACGGGCCAATCAGTGTTAATGTGTCAGATGAGGAAGGGCACAAAAAGCAATCACTCACACCCTCCATTGATCATTGGTCACTTGATCAATGCCAAGTCATGTCATCAATGGGTGCAGCACTCCCCCGAGTACAGCAGATTATGGTGTTGTGTCCCTATCGATTTGTTCTTTAGTTTACTCTGAATATTTACTTAATTCTCTCTCTATCCAAACACTGAGATCTTTTACAGCTGAGATTGTAATAACAGGCAGATATTGGAGTCAATACATACTCTATGCATATTTTATTGGTACAGAGCAGTGTGAGAGGCACTGAAGTGTTTAAAAGTTTTATTATGTCTGCTTGCCAGGGTTTGATGAATGACTTGTGACAGAGAATTTAATTAGGTATTCTGCTAACTGGCCTTTATTAAAGATATCAGGTACTTTGTGTGTAAGTAGTTGTGTGCAGGTGTCTGAACCACAGACCCACACATATGCCGTTATTATGTGCATGAACACACAAACACACACACGCAAATTCATGCAAATAAATGCTCTGAGAAAATTTCTTTCTCCTTTTCTGTTTCTTCTTCTCCTGTTAAATATTTTCACAGCCACTTCTGATGCAACAAAACATTTTGAATGGTTTGATTTATTCAAGTCCACCAATACAGTGCACAGTCATTGCCATGTATTATTTACACATAAACCCACACTCACTACAAGAATGCAATAGTATCAGAATGCAGCACATACACATCTAACATACATACACATTTTAAACCTAATGAGCATTACTTTTATTATACTGTATGTATATAAAAAATGAAATCCCTACTCCTCCCTCCTTGCCCCAGTGCTACACTACATTCCCACCTTGACACATGACTCTAAGTCATTATGTAAAGTGATGGCAAGTGTTCCTGGTTCAGCAGTGTGTTATGCAGTGTGTGTGTGTGTTTGTGTTTGTGTGTATCAGAGTACCTGGCCTTGGAAGAGGCAAATTCAGCAGATGGGAGAATTAAAGGGGAAAAATAAAACTTAAATAATAACAACAATAAGAATAAGAATAAGAATAAGAATGATAATAATAATAATGTGCAGATAGACTAAGTAAATGAAGATGTGCTGAGGTGTGCTCTGTAGGACACTCACTATCATGACACAAAGTTGAAAAAGGCCTTTCTTTTATACATCTATATTAAAAGCTCCAAAATGCATCCATGACAAAATGTGAGATGACTTGAATTAAGACAATGAATGGACAACTGAAGCATTTCTTTGTCAATATCCATTTGATTTGAGATCCTCAAGCCATCATCTATGCCAACCTAGCAATGATTCACAGAGCCAATCAAAATTAGTTTTAATGATGAAGCGATGAGTGTTTTTTCCTAAGTAATGGCATTGATGTTTTACTTTCTAACAATTAAAGTGTTTTCACTCCAGGGGTGAGAGTTGTAACAAACTCCAACTCGTATTCCATGTGAAGTGGTGAATGCAGTTTCAATCCTCCATGCAGAGTAGATCACTGGAGTAATACCTGCCATCAATTATCCTCACCAGTGGCCTATGCTAGGGAGGATCAACACCGTCTGTGGTAGTGAGGCAGTTCCTTAAGCTAAACAACTGGAGAACTACATGTCCAGTTTGGTGAACTGTTTAATCAAGCCGAGCTTGATGTGCAGCGGTGGGAAGAGTATCTTGTCTCTGTCTACCAGAGGATTGTTGATGATGTTCCTTGCTCTGCAAGGCACCAATTCCTCCCGCACAGGCCAGTCCTTCTTTGTGTAATGCTGAGCAGTGTCCCTACTATCCCACATGCACAGAAAGCATGGGTACTTGGTGAAGCCGGACTGTTGTCCCACCACAAAATTCACCATCTTCAGGTCAACACAAATAAGCCACTCATGCTGATCATAACAAATTTTCTCCAGCACATACTTCACCCGCTTCAGACTTCTCCTTCAGTGTAGTTGAGTGAGCAAGGGGTACAGAGGCAAACTGGTTGCCGTTGTGAAGCAGAACACATTTCAGCGATCGCTTGCTGCTGTCAATGAACAGTCTCCAATCTTTGGGTTCATACTGTGGCACTCCAAACTTGTGCAGAAGCTGAGCAATATCTGTACAGTACACCAAGTCCTTCTCTTCAAAGAAAAAATGGAGGAACTCTTGATGTCTGTTGCGGTAAAAGGTAATGCGAGCACTGTCAGAGAGGAGGTTCTTTTCCTTCAATCTGGATGCCAATAGCTCGGCAGAGGACTTTGACAAGCTGAGATCGCGAACTAGATCATTTAGCTCCTTTTGGGGAAAAGGATGTGGAGCATCATCGTTAAGAACCACTTCTTCTTCTTCTTCATCTTCTGGAACACTGGAGGAATCTTCGTCACTGATGTCAGGAAGTTGTCCAAAGACAGGTATTGGAATTTCATCACAGTGAGCTACAGGACGACATGCTGATTCAAGATCAGGATACTTGAGGCTGCTTCGGTTCTTTCTGTTGATCCCAGTCACATCAATAGCGCAGAAGTAGCAGTCAGTGACATGGTTTGTCGGCTCCCTCCAAACCATGGGAATTCCAAACTTCAGACAACTCTTCCTGCTTTTGGTCCACTGACGCAGATACTTGGTGCATGACTTGCATACCATGTGTGGCGCCCAAGCTTTATCCTGGTCACCAAGTTTAATACCAAAATAAGCATGGTAAGCACGCTTTACGAAACTTGTGACTAGATTCCTGTTAGGAACAATGGTGTATTCACCGCAGATGTAGCAGAATATGTCAGGCTTATTTTTGCAAGATCTTCTAGTCGAAGCCATTTCATTCACTTGTAATATTAAAAAAAACAATTAGTCATAAGTTGGCACATGCAAAATCTTCAGAATTTGTTTATTGCAAGAAATATAAAATAATTTTGCATCATATGACGTGAAAATACCCGTACATGTAAACAAAAACGTGAAAAAACAAATATGTAGCTTAGTTCAGAAAGTTGAACTGATTGAGCAAAACCAATGTGATTTTTGGATTCAGTACATCAAAATGATCCTAAATCAGCTAAAGAATCTTAAACAATAAATTTGGTGTTGACCAGTGATTGATTGCACAGCAAGGCACACTGTAAGTCTGTGTGCATAATTCCCAGAAAGTAGAAACTGTAAATGTCCATTGTACATGTCTAAAATACATGTATGCCTAGAATTAAAGTAGCTTAAAAATAAAAACAAAAACTACATGAAATAAAAATGCTCCATCAAAAATTTAATATGACAAAATATCCAAATATCCTGTTTAACCATGGACCATGGACAGTGATAGAGGACATCAGAACTGAGTCATTCTTTTCATTAGATGTAACAGTTTCATCACTGCCAGTTAAATCATATAATAAGGACTGTCATTGCTTTATTTGGTAAAGAAATCAAAAGCTGATGTCCATAACACAAGCTCCTTCTTTTCACATTGGTTTGTAAAGTAGCAAGTTTTTCACTGATTTGTTTTGAAAGGCTTAGTGTTTGTTCATTATATAAGCATATGCTTTAACCAGCATACCTTTCATGTGGAATCATGAGTTGGTAATGGTGTATTGATTTGATTTAATGAATCAGATATGACACTTTTTAGTTTTGCCATTTCAGTACATTTTGAGTACAAAGCATTTAACTTTGACACTGAAAGGCAAAGTTTGTGTCCTTTGTCAGCACTGACTTCTTTAATATTAACCAAGACCATGATCTTTCAGTAACCTTAAATAAGTAGTTTGTTTTCAACAATTTACCATACCTTAACAATGCTATGGGTGGCATGACTCCAGCGTATCCCCAATCTCAAACAATTAATTTTAGGTTCCTACCACATGAATCTCTTAATCATCCTTTCGATGCCAAGTGGCTGATATACAGAAAACAAATGGAAAACTCCAACATTAGCATATATGTTTAGAGCATGCCAATATTTTAATTAGGAGGCATTATGTTTACTTCAATATATGGTTGTAAAGTGTAATTATGAATGTTATTTTTAGGAGAAATGTAGCAGGGCCTGCCTATCCCCTTGACTGCTAATGGAGAGTGCAGGAATAAATGGCTCAGGTAATGGCCTTCAAATCCCACAGGCTGGCTTTGACAATAAAACACACGTATTCACACGTATTCACACGCACCACACACGCACACACACACACACACTTAGTCTGTAAAAGTCTTTTAAACCCTCTTCTCTTTCCACCACTAGGTTCTTAAATTAACTTTGCAGACAGACTTTGTCTTGATCTTAAAGGACACCATACAAATAAACACAGCCATTTATTCAAAAACAGTCCTTGATCCAGTCCTCATGTCCCTTCCGTTTGTGCATCCATCAGTTTGGAAGTTTTAACATGATGCGTGAATGTGCTGTGAAAACCTGAATTTTAATCAACAAGAATTAGACCTCAGTTGCTGTTCTTCATAAAAAAAAAAACTAAACAAACTTCATCCATTCAATAACTATAACTAACTACAGCCACATTTCAAACACATGGATTGTAACTGATCCTAAACGGACAAATTTGGATGGAGTACCACTTTAATGGACTACACCAAGGTTGTGCGTCTCCCCACAACTGATTCCCACCTACAGTAACAGAGGGCTTCTCTATGAACTGCATGTAAATAACTCCAGATACATCTGTCTCTAGCCTTGTGGTGAACCCACACAAGCCTTAGCAGTGGCTTGTTGCACCTCAGGTTTCTTTGCCAAAACCCTTCATCTCAGTCTCACCCCGCCTTCACAGCCATGGGAAATCCATGCTGTAAATTGAAAAAGGTCCTTAGAGAATGAAGTGGTTGGCTGGATTTCTTTTTTTCACACTGCTGAACAAAGAAGTGAAAGTGACACAAGGTTGTGGTTGTCAAGAGTGAGAGCTTTTTTTATGACAGCTCATAGTGTTGTGAAGGACAACTTCCCACTTAATGCATTTAACTGGTAATTAAGAAATATAAAAACTAGACAATATAAAACAACAAAGAAACCCTCAATCTCTAACTAATGTTTGTGTTGAATTTATTGTATTGTGCACTAGTAGGGGTACAATTCGGTACACAGCCCTGTGTCTGCCATAAACAGGGCTGCTCTCAGATGTTCAATATACAGCTGCAGAGTTGTTTCAGAGAAAAATAGCCCGCGTTCATCTTAGTTAAGGAACATGGAATCCAAGTCCAACAGATTGATTATGTTATGTGTTTTATATAGTTTTTGGACAGCAATGGAGTTCTGAGGCACTGAGGCTGCATCAGGCTGTGGTTACACAGACAATATTTGGTTGTTGGATACATTCATTGCTTGTTTGTTTCTCTACAGGGGATTTGTTGTTATATACTGTATGGACAAACTAATGCCTGCATTATCCTTTAACAAACAAGCATACAATCTATTCTTTATTGCACTGTAAAATCTGAGACAAGGACCTCCAGTAAAGTTTTAGAAAGATTGTAACTAAATCACATAAAATCCATGAAGATTTCACTGACCAGAACCAGCCCTGTCTCCTAGAAATTATGTTTATTACTAAATCGTTTTGCCAATTTCTTGTGGTGTCAACAACATCATCATTTGAATTTATCACAGGGAGGTAGTCAGGGTGGATGGTGGGCATACCGACTGCAGGAGTTTGCCACCAGAGATGGGGGTTCACATCCAGCCTCTCATCTGATTGGTATAGGAAAGCACTTTGGTTAAGGTTACAGAAACTTATCAAACATGCTGTGTTTCACATCATTGCTGAAATTTTCTTTATTAAAGCAGGCCAAAGTCCCTGAGCTCAATCAAGTGCTAAACATCATTATAAGAACAGTTTAATGATGCTGTAGTTGTTTTCTAAGATCAGATATTTTTGGCAGAAACAAATTAATTACATTGTCAATTACTATTTTACTGATACATTTGACTTACCAAATATGTTAATCAACAACGTTTTCTCTTTATATTCATAGAAAACAGAATCTGGTCATAATTACATTTCATTCAAAACATATTTGCTGTTGCAAATTAGTTGTATATAAACAATTTCTAGGAGACAGAGTGGCATGCATCTTAACAACTCATCGCCAAGACAGCCCACACTGGGCTACATTAGGTTTTTAGATATTTCTCATAATAAATGAAAGGCCAGACTCAACTTGCCCTGAGGTAAATGAAGCAAGAACAAACAATCAGTCTCAACTCTCAAACTGCCCTTTGCTTGTTTTTATTTACTGTATCCTGGACAACCCCTGCAAGGGCTTCAAATTGTTGAGTGAACTGCAAACACACACCTGTCAGGAAACTGGAGAACATCAACTATAAAAGTTACCAACTCCCTCGCAAGTTGAGTGGTATAGTATCATCAGCAAGATTGGTGCTTCTGAAAAGTTGTTATTCAAAAAAATTTGATGAGTTCCTTCTTCAAATGAAAATGTTGCTCTTATAGTCATGAGATCTCTTCATTTTATTAGTCAGTCAAAATATTTTTAATGTCACAACTAACAGTTTTTTTTTTAAAACACACCCAACTGTAATCCTGCATATTATATTTACTGCTGTTTATTCTGAAACATGAATGAGTATTTATCTCAGCATGTTTAATCTGTGCTGACTTGGAATTTAAAGCAGTTTAATTACCATATAAAGCAGGTCCATCTTGTCACCATAATTCTCACTCATGCAAGTGAATCATTCATTCAAGGCATCAACTGAAAAGTCATGCACGAATATACAATCGATTCAACTTAAATCATTTTATTCTTAAAAACATCTTAAATTTAAAATGCATTTAGAATCAAATTCAACCACATACAATGTTTGATTCAATAATTGCTCACAGCCACACAATTTTAAATACATCAATACCGTGACAAAGCTCTGCAGAGCCAATATTCTCAGGAGAAGTCCCCCATATTGATGCCAAGCTTTAATAATGGTTTCACATACACAGACCAATGACCCAACCGCATGAACCAACGCTCCGCTGCCTACCTGGCAGAGTGGGAAACTAACTTGCAATAGGTGCTGAAATTCAAATGAGCTGTCTAGCTTATCCCAGGCATTTAAATGAGGTGTAATATTAAATGTCAGTGTTAGCTAATGATCATGCCAATAGCCTGGGGCATTAAATGAAAGACAGTGAATGGCTATGCTTGATGATGAAATGGTACATGCAAACACTGAGACCATTGAGCACATTGGCTGATCATATTACAAACACATGTCTGTGTGCTACAGGTTTATCTTTAGCCCTCAGTGCCATGCTAACATGAGCAAGAATTAATTCTTACATAGAAACCACAGGTCAACATTTTGAATCATAACTCTACAGGGGAATGTGAGGAAAACAAAGGAAAAATAAATTCATCCACCTCCCCCCACAACTGCCACAGATTTGCCCTTAAGCACATCACTTATCACCCCTAACACATCTTCTAAAATAACCAACATAACATTGATGTTCTGCACACGTGAGCTGATTGGCTCTTAGTTGCATTCATGCTTTGTCAGCTTGCTGGCATGAGTAGTTTATGTGTCACATCAGCACCTGCTTTTAGGAGACTAGGAACAACTGCATGCATTCAAAATTATGTCAAAGGTGGCCTTAAAAATTTTCTTAAATTTCAATTAAGTCATTCTGGTGTGACAACATCTTAAAGGTCTTAAACATTTACCGGCAGCGACGGTGTAACAGCAACATATATGGGGAAATTGTGGCGGAAATATGCTTTGCCTGGGCAGCAGCTACAGACAGCTTGTCTTTTTTTCATAGTTCTGACTCCAGGTGGTGGATATCATCTCCTAACTGTGAGCAAGCAAGTTTGCAGTCCACACACAACTATAATAATAGCTGTTTTCAGTCAAAGTGTGACTCACAAAACAACAAGATTGATAAAATGGGAAATGTAAAACAGCAATAAATCCAACAATCGGTAGAAAAATAGCATTAAAAAGAGTAAAAGCTGAAAAAATCATCGGAGAGAAACACTAGTAAATGTCCTTAATAGAGGCTGAATAGAAGTATAGCATATTTCAGGTAAACACTTCCTGCAGTGTTGGAAAGTGGGTCCAAGTGGGCTATGCTGGGGGCATAGCTGAGGGTAGTAACTGTTTAGTTGTGACATCACAGAATTACCAATGTCCTGATGGCTCGTGTTAAGGCACTGTTTCTGAATAAAAGCTGTGTACGTTCTTTGTGGAATGATCGCTTTGATACTTTCACAGCATTTATGTAGCAGCTAGAGATGAAAAGACCTTGAAATCTCACTTTTCTAATGTCTCTGCAAAGACAAATGTGAATCCTGAAATTCCCTCCATCATCCAGTCAAACTCCAGGTATTTTGTTCAACCATTTCTACACTTGTCTGGCTTATGCTGTGATTTTATGGCTCTATATATTTACTAGCTGAATGGGAGACTGCAGAATCTCTTCATACATGTATTTTCAGGGATTGTTTAGAGACCTTCCTCAAGATATAGAAAGATCTTTCTGCCAAATATAACTGAACATCTACAGATATAACTGTCATTGTTTGAAGCTAGAATTTCTGACTAGAATCAAATATTATTAGCAATTTGTATAGCATATTCTAATTCTAGTTCAGTCATCTCACCTAAGAGGCTTTTATGCTGAGGAATTTACCATTTATAGCAAATGCTTACACTGTTAGGTTGGGCAGGAAAGCCGCTGCTCTTTGAGGGAACTCTCAAACAGTCTGATTAATCAAAGCTGATGTATGTATGAGCCACTGATGATGAAACATGAATGAGGCAGCTGACGCCAATCAGCTGATGCAAGCAGACTCCATTGCTCTGCCTCATTGCAATGCTATAGAGTACAGCACTGTAGTTATAGTATTTAATAACTACTAATATATTGTAACTCCAGTAAATCTTAAAAAAAACTTTATGAAACGTTAAAATCCCCATTGGACACATCCCGCAGAAACAGAAACAGCTGTATTCCTCTGACTGGATAGTTTAGGTTTTAAGACTGAAGGCGGCTGGGATGTACTGCTGCGATGGATTTGAAAGTTATCTACAGTATGAGTGACAGGAGAAGACAAGGAGAAAGAGGGGAACACCAGCTTGTACTGTGTACACTTGTCTTATTTTATGAGCACAGTGTGAGGGTTAATGATGAAGACTCCTCTGGCTGTGGCAGGGAGAGCACAGTATGTGCACACTGTGTTCAATATGTTATACCAAAGTAAACATCCACCCCATAAAACACCAGCATCGTTTATCCTGTCAACTTTGCTGCTCGGCCGAGGATCCTGCTCATTAAACAGGACGATGTGTCCGTGTGTGTGTGTGTGTGTGTGTGTGTGTGTGTGTGTGTGTGTGTGTGTGTGTGTGTGTGTGTGTGTTAGTACTGTAAGTGTACGAACGAAGCAAAAGACAGGAGCTGACACCAACTAGCAAATTGCTGCTGTCAGATAAAAACCTTGTATAACCAAGACAAGTTTCCTACCTTGTGGAAACTTAGGTCAATCGACCTTATAAGTGGATCGTATATTAACTATTAAGTGACCAATCTACAATAAATAACGTTTCTTTGTCATTTCCACTAGAAAACTCAATATTTCTGCTATCAGTTAGTCATCCATAGCCTAGGGCAGGACATTTCCTTCCACAGATATACAGTATATATGCAAAGAATACACAAATATACATAAACACACAAGCTTTGCACTTCCATGCTTTTCAACCAGCCTACCACCTCCTCTTAATCTATGTCCCCCCTTTCTCCAGCTTCCAAAGTACTGCCCTTAAGCCTCCTCTGTCTGTGACATTCACAAGGCACACAGTATCTGCTTTCTGATCGTCTCTCTCCTCAATATGCCCCCAGACTGAATGGAGAGTTTGGAGAAAGCAAAAGACAGCAGTGGACAAAGGCAGGGGGGCGTGTAAAATATGGATGAGATTGCACTACGAAGGTTTGAAATATATGAGCTGTGACAAAAGACTCAAAGTGACTGCTAATCTCCTCAAACATAGTTTCTATACATTTTATTCTTAGGTAATAGAAGAGAGGTTTTCCCAAATGAAATTACATCCAATTTATTTTTCTCAGCTCATCTGTTACCTCCACTCAATCGTATTTTCCTCTATGGCAACAGGGGAGGAGCAAACTGCGCCAACTTAGTAATGATAGAAAATTACTCTGCAAAGAATTATAAAAATTCATCTGCTCATTTCTGTTGTCTCTCTCAGTCACTCCACCACCACTACCTAGCTCCCAACATTCCCATTACCTCTTGGCAATAACAACCCCTCGCAAACTATTAGTAATTTGGTTTAGCACATTTACAGTGAATTCAATACAAGAGGAAAAGCTGATTGGGAATAGCATCAAAGAGCAGAGACCTGTCCAGTGTATTGTAAGATACAGTATTCAAGTCTAAATTGGAGGCCAAAAATGGGGGTAGGTGGGTGGGGTGTTCCTGAATCGTTATTCTGTCTCCACAATCAAGCATAAGAGGAAAAATGAGGAGCTGCCTGAGAATTGCCCAGCTTATCTATTATGGCACAGAGCATCCACTTTTCAGTGGCACATTGTCTCTCTCTCTCTCTCTCTCCTGTTGTTCTCTGTGTCTCTCCGTATCTCCGTCTCTGTCCTCTACTTTATGCATCCAACCGTCTCTTATCACAGTCTTTCAGTGACACCTCACTTCATTTGCAAACTGAACAGCGGAGGATGGAAGAAAGGAAGGTATAATTGGTGAGTATTTGGTTTGTGTGTCTCTGAACAGTTATTGCTAAGAACTAATTATTTTCACATGTTACTCAACATCACAAGGGAGTCAAGAACATTTTCAGAAAACACAGCTGCCATTCAAAGTGACATTATCATACAGACTAACAAACACATTTACATACACATATACTAAATCACACAACATCTAGAATATAATGAAGACCACTGCAAGACTTCACATCTATTATTAAAAGAGTGCAATTAGTCTCTCAAACACAAGGAAAACTCACTGTATGAAAACAAAGCCCCAACTCTCTAAAACACGAATATGTTACATAATTTCTTTAGTGTTGACAAAAAGCACATTTTGCCCTTAAACTAACGTTCAAGGTGAGAAGAAGAGGAAAGTACATGGTTATGGGTTAGGAAACTTCTATCTATATCCATTTCATGATAGCACACACACACACACACACACACGTGATATGTTCAAAGTCTGTATTGATTGTCAGAGAGAGCTATAGCCAAGCAATAATGACTCTAGAGGTTGGCACTGTAGGATGTCAGACTTCTGACATTTTAGGAGAGAAAAGCTCAGTTCTCTGACGCAGTGTGAACAAAAACACACACATTCAAACATGTAGGTTTTTCCTCTTAGAGAAGAGGGATCATTTCATCCTCTGCACGGCACAGCAGTTTTTCTTGGGAACAAATTATTCCTGCCCCGAGCACACCAAAACAAACCAGCCAACATCACATACAAACGCAAACCTTTGTAGTTTTTAAAAGTGCATACTGTACTTTGTCATCAGTACGTCAAAGACTTGGTTAAGCGTTTTAGCTTTTTAAAAGAGCCACTAAAATGCAATCAGCAGTATCTCTGGACACAAAATGCAAGTCTCAAATAGACTGAGTGGGCTCCCATTTTATCTGCTCACTTCCAAAGAACCAGAAAATGACAGGAAACCACTCTAAAGCTGCTTTAGATTTGGTTGTGAGTTCATAGGATCATCCACTTTTTCCTTGTTAGATTTACAGGCTTTGCTCTTGATTGTAGGCAGTGAAAAAGAAAACAAATTACTCTCAGAATGATAAAATGAAAGGGGTTTTTCCCCTCTCCTCCTCCCCTTCTTCTCTCTCTCTAATAGCCTTGATATATTATTTAACAGTGTTAAACAAGACGCAAAGTTTAATTAACTCAGACTGGCCCCATTGAGCTGAGAAATTAAACTTTTTTACCACTTCCTCTTTTGTCATATCTTGGTCAAGCTCATACATTATATTCCTCAGTGTTTCAGCCTTGTCAAACAAAGGGCCGAGAAAGAGCGTACCACAGATAATCTTCTGCATCTTGCCTCTCACTCTACACAACATAGAAATCATTTTACCATAGTTTAAAGTTACAGGCCCTGGCGCAAATAAAACACACAGATTATTCATCCATTATCTCTATGATCTCAGAGTAAAGTAAAGGATGTTATACTTCACTTATTTGACCTGTCTTGAATGAGATCCAGGACCTAAATGACCACCCTGGTAATCCAGAATCACTGAGTACATTATAAATAATAACTTGTATGTCTATTTATTTGTACAATGGGAACTCCACCTGACTTGCCAATTTACTTTCTCCTGTAAATACCCAGGACAGGAACTAAATCATCTAGAGTCTAATTCTTTGTGCCAGGATTGCAGACTTTAAAAGTATTAGAGGTATATTTGACCACCCGTTACCACATGAGCAAACTCTGTTCATCTGCTGATGGCTGATAAAGGCCACAAGACTTTAACTTAAAATGTTCAAGGGAAGTCAGGTTATATGTAATAGACATTGTGTATTGTTCAGCTCTCCATAGTCACTCACCCACTGCTCCATCATGAAGGTTGGCATGTGATGTAGACTTCAACAACTTGTCCTGATGCATCCCTGTTGATACTTCTCTTTTTAAGAAGAACACGTCTGTGGGGACACACAGTACACACATTATGTGAAGCTTTCTGACATCCAATCAAAGCATGATGGACTATCATGGGAGCAGCTTAAGAAATACACCAAAATCTGCCACATTAAGGTATGTTGTCAAATTGTCCATTTACTGACAACACTGACAACACAATCAATCATGTCATCAATGTGTTATATGTGTAAATAGCAAAGTAATTGTAGCTTTCCTTAATACAGTCGCACTACTCACGCACACCTTCCATTCTTGCACATACAATAGGAATCATTAGTATATAACACTTCTCCATTCCTCCAACACTATTGCCTTATGCAACAATATAGATGTTCCATTGACAAATCAACGGAAAAATTTACCACATCAAAGGAGGAAGTGGAGTGCAGCTCCTCTCTGCAAACAGAGTAAAATAATATTCAGTGCATTGATGCTGAATAATGGAAGGGTCTTTCCTCACAGCTAATTAAATTTGTCAAGCTTGGTCTGCAGACCTGATAAATATAATAACACATTCAGGGGTATTAGGAATCCCTCAATTCTTGCTTGCCTCTACTGTCCCTGTTATCTGGTTCTGGCCTTCAAAGAGAAAGAGAGAGAGAAAAGCAGAAAAGGAAGGACTTTATGATTACGAGAGGAAGTAACTCAGAGGAGAAAAGAGGAGAACGAGGGAGGAATGACAAAAGGGGTAGAGGATAAGACAGGCACTTGCAGTGTCTTGTCTCCTGTCCAATCTTATTTTCAGCCAGAATTATTTTTCATTAGCGCTCATCACAGACTTATGATTCGCAGCCGCTCACAACCTGTCCGTTCCTCTTTTCCACTCAAATTCACTCATCAACCATCACAGACATACAGACACGCACACGCACACACACACACGCACACCCCACCCCCTCCTGTCCTTTTTCATCCCTCTAACTTCTGCAGCCAGATTTAATTAACAAGTAAAACAGTACAAACCCATGAGGGAATAAAAACAAATCGTCTCTTTACAAAGAGACGCTTCAGTTTATACTTTGTGTGGGAGTCTGCGCACTCAATAACATATTAAGTGAGAACGGACAAGACACAAGTGGCTGCAGTGAACATATAGCATCATCACTCTGAAGGGAAGTAGTTGGAAAACCATCTGAACAAGTGAGACAGGAAACACATGAGAACAAAAGAACCCAATCACAGCCTTTCAGAGTGATAAATTACACTATAACTGAGTGCAATAATGGAGTTAGTTACCAGTCAGTGTTGAACCCTTGCATCTTCTCATTAAAACAATCTCATGTTTCTATTTCTGACACGTCTGACACTCAAACCCCTGCTGCAACAAATTGCTTGTTTAATGGCAGATACACAGTGCCCCTGAAAAACAAAAGGATCAACTGAGAAAGAATATCTATTTTCTCCAGTCTTATTGACAAACTGTATAATAATCATTGCAATATTATGTTATCATAATACTGTAAGTGATTGCAACAACCATTGATGTATGGTTGTAATATGAAGTGCAAATGTAAGTGTGCAAAAAGACTGGTGTTTTGTTTATTTATTTATTTTATTTGTGTGACTTTTATTAATTTGTATTTTAAATTATTAATCAATTATTTTCTGTTGATTGGTGATCACATGATATACAGTATCCTTAATATAAGAGATAAGAGAGCTTACTGCTGTCATATATGCTGTGATGGAGGCTTCATGCTGAAAGGCAAATAATAATTTGTCTGACTGTAACTTTTTTTCGCTGACCATGACTTAAAACACGACATATAGGTAAATGGCAGAACGCTCACTTTAGCTGATAATGGGGAATTAAGTCCATTAGCTATTTTTAGGACAGAATAACGATGTACACTCACTGGTACTACTGCGATCACACATCATTTGAAAGAATGAGATCTGGGAAGGGGGCTTTGAACAACTAATCTGAAAAGCACAGAGACCTTCAGTATGACTTGGAGTAGGGCCTGGATCTATGTAGATTTGGAGTAGTGATAGATTGTTTGCTTACATTTTCTAAAGCTTATTGTAAGAAAATGGAAAGAGAATCATTGTGCACGGATCAATTAGTACTGTGTATATGCTTTTATATCACATTTTTGGTGGTTAGAGGAGTGTTTACTACAGGAAGCTCGTTGTGATGCTGTACTGGAGCCAAAGCTAGCTGGCAGCCACAACTACCTTTATATTGTAAGCATGAAGATTCATCAAATATGAATGGGAAATTGGACAGGGTTATACAAACAAAGCAAGAGTGCGCTCAAACTAAAAATATGTTTATAGATGGCAAGGCAGCCTGGTGAGAGAGAAAGAACGAGAGAGCGATTAACAACAGGGGACATCACTATGTACAGTGAAACCAGTGGCCATAGTTACTCTTTACATGTTTCTATGTGTTTATACATGCATGCGTTTCTGAGTGTGGGATTCTCCTAACTCAATAACAGACAGAGTGTGCTTGCTAGACCATTAAAACACATATCTGCATCTAATTAAATCTGTTGCCCAAATCTCGATGGATACCCTGTGAGCCCAACACAGAGAAATCGTCCATCCACAGAAACAGACAATGATAACCAAACCATGGGTGAAATAACACTGTCAAATACTTTAGGCTACTTTATTTATTTTCCTAACCTTTACTCCTTTGGAAAACATACAGAAAAAATCTGCACTACAACCCAAACCAAGTAAAGTCAAATCTATTTATACAGGTCAATATCATAAATCACAAATTCACTTGGAGGGGCTTATCTGTACAGCATTACCACACCCTCTCTCCTTAGACCCGGGAATCGGGAAAAACTCTCCAAAAAACCCTTAGTGTAAGTTGTTTAACCCTGTCAGCGGAGGAGGCATTCAGGCTAACAGGACTATCAACAGGGCTGGTACGGGCTGAGAAAGTGTTTGCAGTTGAGGGGATTACTGAACAACAGCCCACACAACTGGTCGCTTGCTCTTGAGAGCCTTCCTACACTGGCGAATAGGGATAAAGTTTGCACTACCACCCAATGAAGCTATACTAATGCTAACGCTAACAGGCTGACTATCAAGCCTGAGGCTAACAATATCTGGATTGCTCATGACATCTAAAATAAAATTAGGAGAGAGGAGCTAAATTGGAATAGTTCACATTTTGGGAAATACACTCACATATCTCATACAGCTCATGTTATAAATTAACATGTATCTTTTGTTTAATCTGTATTGTGGCTTTACGCAGGCTTATGTATGGGACCATTTCTTGGCCAGGAGCCATCACCGTGATGTTGACAGGCAACCAGTGGAGACTCCAGCCCATAAGACCACATCAGACTGAATTATTGTTTTTACCCTTGAGATAGAGCATGCTAATTAGCAATCTTTGAAGATGCAGGTAGGCAGATTGTGTTTTAACTTTGGACTGAGCCAGGCTAGCCGTTTTCCCCTGCTCTAGTCTGAGCACGTAGCAGTGAGGCTCAGATAGCTATCCCATAGTAATAATGATGCCGAAAAATGGTACAGAAGCAGCATACTATACATTTCTCCCAATCCCCCTGACTACCACATTTGCTACAACACATCAAAAGAAGCATAAAACACAATAGGGACTGTTTTGCTGAAATGAATAAGCTTCACACAACTCTCCCAGTGAAGCTCAGAGCTGTGGATTGTCCGGTCTGATTTCAGCTGCATTTAATGTGATTTTAGTATTACTTAGACATGAGACACAGGGAACAGATATAGTTTAGCAGAGAAGATGAAAGGGGCAAATCTCCAGATTTAAAAGAGACAGAGTGAAAGACATCAGAGACCAGCATCAGTTTTACCAAAAACACCCCCAGGTCTCATTTCCTAATCACAGCTCTAATGAAGATGAATCTCTAGCCTGTGCGTTTGTGTCTAGGTGTGCATGAAAGCACACACTGTTTTCTTTAATGAGTATTTAAAGTGGTCATTCTTATAAATGATATCTTGATACAGACAAATATATGAATGTGTTTCTATTTTTCAGTGTCTTTGCGCATTAGTATAATTTTGTGCATATTTAACTGCACAATCAATATATGTCTCTGGTACTAAATATCTGATCATTATCCGTTTGCATCCAGATGTAACTGTTCTGTATGACAAAGCAGTATTAATCGTGAACTACAACCTGCACCTCCCCTCAGTAAGCTTCCATCATGATTTATTATCCCTGAGGAGGAAATATGAAAGGAAAGTGTTGGTAAGCCATCAACTGATTAGACAACACAAACAGCTAAATGTCAGCTCAGCTCTGTAGTTAGGCTGCTGCTGTTGCTGCTAAGTAGACTGCTCATTAGTTTACATCAGACACATAAAGCTGCTCTCAACATTTCAACTCACACTGTGCATATTAAAAATATGTAAAAATCTGAAATGTAATTACTATATGATTTTGTAATTTGCTTTCTCTTTCCTATTTAGCTTTTGTCCCGACACATCGTTTTCAAATCCTACTTTTGTTCACTCTGTCTTTGTGTTCCACAGGTGTGTTGGTATTCGCTCCCACTATCATTGGAGTAGCTTTTAGCTTGTGTATAACAGTGGGTTATTAAATTTTGTTGCCCTGTGATATATTGTGTTGCTTGGAATGTTAAATTGTGTATTTATGGGTCACGAAATACAGTAAATAAGATTACAATACTTCTGGGGAACTGACCTTAAATTACATTATAAAAGTGTGAGACAGAGTGATGTGGCATAGTATAATTACCGTATATGCTCCAGATGGCTAGTCATAAATAAATAATATCAAAACAGCCTGTCTGTGTGACAGAGTGATTGGGTTGATAACCTCATCGTTCTCTTGTGGGAAAATGGAATGAAAGCAAGAAAATCTAAGGAAACGTTAATAGGAACTAATTATGGCAGCATGGGAAAGCATTAAGGAACTGAAACATTGCACAAGCCACAGTATGCAGAACATAAAGGTTAACAGGTAATATGCCCATACTTAGAAACATATTTCAGTCATTGCATATAACCACAAATGGGTACACACACTCTGAACTGTAATAATAATTTGCAAATGATCATAAATCCCCAGGGGAGGAATATAACAGATGATTAACCAGCTATCAGGCCCTATGAAGACCTACTGGTAATTTATGACAGCCATTATCACAGTCAGGTAGAGAACACACACACATGTACATAAAGGTACTACAGTATAATAGTGCCAAACAGGAGGTACAGTCAGCACATACACTTTTTAAATTAAGATGTTTATAAGACAAATCATTCAGGACATTCCAGGTTTCCCAGCATAGTGACTTAGTTTAGAGATTCAGAATTTCAGTATAGAGCAATTAATACTAGAGAAATCTTATTTAATCTACAACTGACAAAAACACATATTTTTGCATTTAATGTCATAATGCCAACATTGTGCACATGAAACTTAACTGAAGGGCAGTTTATGTAAATTTCTTTCATAGCTAAGGCTGTGTGACACTGGTTCATCCAACCAAAACCAAAGCTGAATATAGACTGAAAACTTTTCCATTCCTAAGATTCAGTACCTTTACCAAAATAATATTTTTTCATTACCTTGATTTGAGGATTATCTACAAAAACATATTTTAAATTTAACAAAGCCAACAAGCTCAAATGTTCAAGTAATGGTTAATTTGCCGAAAGTTAGATAAGAAGATTGATACTAGTTTCATTTCTATTCACTAAGTATGGGGCTAGAGCCAGCACTTAATTAGCTTAGCTTAAAACTGGAAAAAGACCGAAACAGCTAACCTGGCTCTTTCTGCCTCTAAATTAATACATTGTATCTTGTATGCTTCAGTACCAAGTTGATGCCAAAATTCTGCAAAATGTGATGGTACTTTTTCTACAGGTACTGTACATGTCATTGGTACTGAAGTGATCCTTCCAGGACTGATGAGGACATTATGATAACCCTTCAAACATTCTAGTCTGACATCAAACTCCAAGAGAAAAAGAAGGCAGGCACAGTAAACACTAACAACATGTGGAATGGCAGTAGAAAGTACAGGTGCAGCAACATGTCCGCCGCGAGCATAGTGAAAAAAAACCACGTCGTTTGTACACAGAATTCCGGGTGAATGAAATTCAGTTGTTAACTTAATATTAACAACATGTCGTCAAAATGTTTTGTGGTTTTTGCTGTAATGTGGAATTTGGTATTGAGAATTGTGGAAGTTCATTGGTATTGGTACCGACTACCAGATTTCTGGTATTGTGACATCCCTAGGACAGAGCCAGGCTACTGTGGCAGTTTCCCACATTTCCAGCCTTTAAACTAAGTGCTAAGCTAATCAATTCCTGGCTGTACCTTCATATTTGGCATACGGACAGAGTAGTATTCCTCTTCTAATCTAATTCTTGCAGCTAAACAAGAACCCTGAATCAATTAAATAGTGCAAAATTTGAAAAAAAAAAAATCAGGAATTTTAATTTAAAGCAGGAATGATCTTGATCTCAAAGAATAAGTAAACACAATCATGAATCTGACCAGATATTCACTGACAATTTAAGGCACTTCACAGTACATTTTCAGTACTTGCTGTTTCAACATTTCAGTCAGCACCAATAAAGTATTGACGTTCTATATCCAGGCCAAATAAAAGCATCTAATGTCAGCACCTGCTATTGTGACAATGCACAAGAGGAAGGATGTGTGTAGGTGCAGAGATATATCTAGTTCTAATTTATAAGTAAACTGTACAAAACCCATTTGAAAATGTGTACACAGGCAAAATGTCCTCACTTCTTGGAGGTTTTTCCTTATTTTCCCATCCTTCATGACCTTCACAGGGATAAAAACACAAACACCCCCTCAGGACACACTGAATTGTGTCCTTTACGTGACCAGTTTAGTGAGGATAAATGAGATATTGCAAAGTGGGCAATGTCTTTGTTGGATTGATGAAACCTCTATTGTTACAACCCTCCCCAATTTGTTAACAACCTGACAGGAAGACAAACAAACATACTACTCTTCTGTGTACCTCTTGGCTCAGGACTGACATGCCTTTGGCATCAGCAGGAATAAAACAATCAAAGGCATACACAGTCCCCAGGTGCACACATATTTTACACACACATACAAGGTTCCAATTTGACTTGGCAGTTGCTGTGCAGTTCAACTGTTGTTTTATTTTATTAATATTATACTTTGAAAAACACATGATACATTTAATTTGCATCTGCAACAACGATGTTGAGTTACTCTTCACATTCTCACATATATTTTTTCACACAAAAATACACATACACAAACTCAAAGGAAGGCGCACTCTGAAAAAATCTGAGGAAATGAATTCAAAATACAGAACTCACACGTGACTCCCACTGCAATTACATTTCAGTTATGGAAATCACTGAATATTTGTCACACCAATGAGAACAGTCCTCTGCTGGAATGAAAGTCAGCAGCAAAATTAAACAGAATCACAACTTTCACTGCAGCTTTCAAAGCAATTCAATACAGCTCTGAAGAACAAAATCTATTGCCATATATTTCCTTGGCAGCTTATAGTATATCAGAGGGTAAAAAATATACAAAACCAAGGGATCTGTTTTACACTAGCATCCCCCCATATACTCACATAAGTGTACTTGGATTACACCCACTTCCCTGCCCCCAGGATTGTCACTAGAGGGAAGAATTGTGGACAAGACCTCATCATCCAAACAATCTGCTTTTCTTCAGTACCTCAGTTATACAGCAAGCTTTCCAAAAATTGGTCACATGTAATAATCATTATTGCTATTATAAACATGGAGATTCGATGGTGTGTTTCTTTAAGATAGTATTACTGGAGGCTTTGGTTTCAATTGCCTGAATATTATAATTTTCATGAATAAAAAGATAAATGTGCTACCTTCAATCATTGTCACTTGAGTATGATTTCAAATAATCACCCAGTAAGACACTAATGATGGCAGAGCCATGAAAGGCACTGGCCTCCCCATCAGGAACAATTTTGGGCTCAGTGTCTTGCCCAAGGACACTTCGACATCTGTACAAGAGGCCCTGTGATTAATAGACGACCTGCTGAGCCACAGCCGTCCCTGTGCAGGAGCCCCTCTTTTTCCAACTTAAATGATAGCTTCATCATTCAAATGCACTAGTACATCAATGCATCACTTCATGATGCCATGATTTTCTTTTCTGCTTCTTACTGACAGTAATAGCTTTGGTCTGTTGCTGGTTCAAATTGTTAGGTTCAGTTTGATAGAAAACAAGGCCTATACAGACATAGTATATAAGGTTAATGGCTCAGAAATCAACTGTCTACAGGAGAGTAATCCCATCATGATTGTTTCTGTTGGAGCGCCACTGCTAAGAGTTAATGATTCAGTCGGTGGCAGTGTAGTCAGTTCTGTTTAAAATTTCAGTGTTAAAAATTTGCTTGTAGTTGTCCTCAACGCCTCTAAATGGAACTTCCTTCTACTAGGACTAATTGACTATAGAGGAAGAGTAAAAAAAAAGAAGAAGCGTCATTACAAGGGTACTAATGGGGTCATGACACTTCCAAAAATATTTTTTCTGTTGAGTACTCTAGTAATAGTAATAATAACCAGCATCTGCTTTACTTATATATTGTACACGCTCACACTATCAGTACATCATCCATGATTCATGACTTTAGCTCTAAACTTTTATCTATCTAGCTCTCATAGTTTTCCCTCTGCAACTCCAATCATTTGTCTCTCTCAGGCTTCTTATAACATCAGACCACTGGGGGTAGATAAATGTGGCTGTTGTGATAAGGAGCTGGGAGAGGGAATTATGCAATCTGTCTCCATCTCCTCCCACTGTCACAGCAGTTCTGATCCACCAATGGATATGAACGTCAGCTCTATTGATGCGCTGTACAACATGGCTGATATCTATGATCACAAAGGATATAGCATCTCATCTAGAGCTGATGTTATTCCCTCACTTATCCCCAGGATTTCTAATAATGAAAAATGAAAGGGTTGGTGATGGCCATATGGTGGTCAATGAAACTCTTTCAAGGGTTCAAGGATTTGACAGGTTAAATAAGCCTGTGTATATTCTCATTTGTCCAGGTCATAGTATAGTGTCATAGAGTTTTTTTAAATCGAAAACAACTGGACTAGGTTATTTGTCTGGGAAGACGTTTCACCTCTCATCCAAGAGGCTTCATCAGTTCGTGTACGCATCTGACCAGGCTAGGACTGGTCCTACTTTCTGGTGTGGAGACCCAGGTATTTAACCTCTTGTGGGCGTTCACAACGATGATGATGTCACTGGTTCCCTTTTGTGCTCCAAGTGTCAACGACAGTCGTTTCATGCAAAGATAGTCCAGTTGTTTTCGATTTAAAAAAACTCTATGACAGGTTAAATGTTGCAGGTTTTGGCTAATCTTTTTACTCAAATTAAAAAGGTACAGATTGATTTAGTTCTGAGCTAATTTTATGTCCTCCAGGTGCATGAAACCTAATCAAATCCATTAAATGGTTTTCCCTATTATTTATTCCTATAGTCATGTTCAAGATACACTTTTTGCATCCAATGCTAGGTATATGCATTCCCAGGCCTAATTAGTTATTGATCTTATTATGGTGATAGATTCAGCCACTTTTCAGCATTGATCCATGTCCTTCTCAAAGGAACACATTGTTTTGTGTGAAATTGCTTTCCATTTTGCATTTTAAACACATAAAAAGCTAAATTCTCAGTGAAATAGCATTCATTTGTAATTTTACCAGAACCTTAGATGACGCAACTGAGCCATATGCTTTGATTTATCTGTCTGCCTTTACAATACCTGAACGTAATTTTTAAAAAGAACAAATTTGATGAATTGGTGAATTATTTAACAAGATACTAACCTCCATAACAAATTTTTCACACACAAAACCAGACTGTAGGCCCAGTCATAATATTCAGACATGTTGTGTCCTTGTATGTTGGGTCAAAAATTATTTGAAATCTACTATGCCCATGACAATGCCAATTTTTTAAAGAAACTATTACGTTTGAAATATAAACAAATTTACTAGAAAAAGGAATTTATTAGGTTAATTAGCCTACTAGCTAATAACATACTGGTCTTTTTCCGTTTTAAAATCTTAAAGGTAATCACCATTAGTGAATTCAACTGTTAAAGTACAGCAAGCTACATGACACTGTGATAATAGGCATAACTTCTCCTTATGTACTCACCCTCCTGTTATGGTCTTAGTTAGTCTTGGACTAAAAATATTGTGTGACCGTTTGCTAACGTTAGCACTTACCATGGCAGTCTGCAACACCGTATTCCTGGGCTTCTTCCCGTCCCGGGAGTATCAGCTTACACTTTTCACTCGTCTCCACTGTAGTAGAAAAACAAGTAACAGGACCCATGAAGGTTAAACCAGGCTTGCTAAAATATGTTTAGCCCCGACTAACTCTGGTAAACACGCTGCAGCTGCTAGCCTAAAGCAACACCAAGGCTTTGAACAACCCAAAGCACAACACTCTCAAGCGATAGCCTTAATATAATTAGATTACACTTCGGGAACACTTACACAGGTGATTTAAATTATTTGGCTGATTAGATGTCTGTGTGTGTGGACGCGTTCAGGCCTGTGCTTGATTGATTGACAGCTCACTCACTCACCTGTTAGCTTTAGTGCACCTGTTAGGATAGGATGGGAGCTAGCTTGCGAGCTTATCACCATGCTATAACCATTCTCTCCTATTAAAACTTGGACAGGTTATGCAATCCTAAAATGACAAAACTCTCCCTCCTCTGCTATAGTTTCCATCTTTCTTTCTGTCCTGACTAGAAAGCTTTCTGCTCACTTGCTTTCCTTTTGGATGACCGGATGGCACTCTACCACCTGCTCTCATTGCCTCTGATACTGCTCTTATTCATTTATTTGTGGTCTTTGTATTATTTCATCTATTGGGGCCTGAAATTGAAGTGCATTGCCAGATCAGAGATTTGATCCCATGTTCCTGAAATATGCTGGCAAGGGCCAGCAAATCTTGTCACCTATCTGACGACACCTGCTCCAAGGATAATTGCTTTGAAAGAGGCTGATGTCCTCCTACACTTTTCTCTCCTCCTTGCCACACACATATGCAATCTCTCTTTCTTTGCCTGGTTCACTGTCAGTCAACCATTTCAGCCGGAACACACATCTTTTTTCCAAACCTCCATCTTTTTCCTCACAGCTTTCTCTCTCACACAGACTCTGTCACTTGTCTTTTACATTTTTTCCTCACCTCCATATTATTCTCTGATCCCACTTTAACCACCTCCTCTCTCCAAGGCAAAGACACACATTTCCATCTGTTTCTCTTTGCCTTCCTCCTTCACTTTCTTCCAACATTTTAAAACTGCTGACTTAGTTTGACACATGCTTGAGACTTTTTTCTTTATCCCATTAATCCAGTCCCCCCAATCCATGGCAGCCAGAGAAGAAAATGATTTGCTGCAGCTTTATGTAATACACCCTTTCCATGCAGACATTTTTTGTTGTAATAGGAGAATTGCAAAACTGTAACTAGTAACATTAGTGTTACATTACGTGTCTCAGTAAGACATTCCAGTGAGCAAACATGCACAATACCAGAACCAAACAGCTCCATCTACTGTAAATGTAACACATTAATGTCATTAGTTGGTGATAAAATCGGATAATGACAAGATGTAAATTTGGGCTTGAACAATCCATCTCATTCATCTGAGTTCTCTCTGTTGCAGAAGAATAAAAACAGCCCTCTGCTATGATATTGCACCTCCACTCAGCAGGACTTGTCAGATGCCCCACTGCAGAGCAAGACAACTACACCTCTGGCAAGAAACTTGAGAAAATCAGATAAGGTTTCGTGTGAAGTCCCCTGCTGATCCCAACATGAGCCAGCTCTTTTGAGGTGTTGTGTTTTCTAAGCTCCCCCTGAGTGTTCCTTTTATTCTTCCTTACTCTCTCTGTAACCAGATTTACTTTATTTTGAAGCATTAATATCAATTTTCACAGGGTGGTTTCTCTTCTGTAATGCATTTGTTCTCAGTGGGAGATTTGTTCAAAGACTTGAATATGCTGACAGTGTGAGCAGATCCCACATCTGTTAAGGGAGTTTCATTTCCTTAAGATATGACTTTCATGTAAGCTGCTACTACTTACATCAACTCTATATGATTATATCACTGAAATGTATGTGGGCCTGGACACAACTACAAACATAAAATTCATTCAGCTGGAGGGCAAAACAAGCAGTGATTTTTTGTGAGTTGTCAAGTTATCTTTTCATGTCTAATGATGTTCATAAACATATCTTGTTATATTACAAATTTCTATTTCATATGTGTATGAGTATCCAGTTCAGCCATCAACCCTATCCCTTATGTTGTTTTATACAGAGCTTGAGGCTTGCCTCATCTAGTCACAACAACACTGTATATCTCACAGTGGGTTAGAAGGACTGACTTCTCTTTGCACCTGACCTGTACAACAAATACATCACGTTAGGGAACCCATTTATGTGAAAATCTAATCTGTGTTCGATCCCTAAGGAGGATCCGCTAACGTGTGTTCAAATAGCCTGATTTGACCCGTGTCACTGTCAGTCCGAATGTCATAACAGACTCTGTGATGCAGATTTAAAACCTAATTTTTTTGGAAGCTTTCATCAGGCTTAATAGGCTTAAACCCAAGTCTTTTGAAAAGGGGAATTAGTGTTTCTTTGTAGCTATTTTTTATGCAAGATGATATCTTAAATGTAAATTGTTGTCAACCAGGGTTTTTTAATTTTCATTAATTTTATTGTTATTTTTTTATTTTGCCATGTTTTTCTTTGCAGCAGAAACCATGACTCAGTGTTTTCTACTCCTGTTTTTGATTGAACCTCTCTTCTGTAAGTGTCCTTGTTTTTTCTTTGTTCTGCATCTTCGTTCTTTTATCTTTCTGGTGGTCCAATATCAGTCTGGGAGATGAGAGAAGGCTGCACTTGTGTCTCGATCTAAGAGATCAGGGAATGGTGACTGTACCTTTGTGGCAGACACTTCACATCAAAGTGACACACACACACACACACACTCACGCACACACGCACACACACGCACACACAAACACACACACAAACACACACACAAACGCACACACAGACGCACACACAGACGCACACACAAACACACACGCTTTTGGGAAAATGCAAGTGAGAACCATCTGGCTAGAGGGAAAGATATGTACAATAGCTCAATCAGCAGCTTTTGATTAATAGCAATGCAAACAGAGCATCAGTGCTACTGTATACACATGCGTACATGTGTGCCTGTATGTTCTTACACTGGATGACATTGAGAGGGAGCATGCTGATCTGTAAACTCCAGAGTAATTAATGAGCCCACTGTGCATCACAGGGACGTGAGAGGGAGGACAGGAAGAAAGAGGGATGAGAAGAAGGAGGGGCGCCAATGAGAAAGCTGTGTTTAATTAGACTCATACAGAGGACTGGCTGTCCTACGGGACTAGCCAGTCCTTCATAAACTCTTATACTAATTACCAAGAAGAACATGTAAATGAGAGAGAGAACAAGAGAAAAATGAAGAATATGAAAGGCAGAGTGATTGGCAGGCATTTGGTGTTCCAGTAGTTAAGTTGGCAGAGTACACTTTACATTCATACCAGTCCAACTTTAAAATGACTTTTCTAAGTTTTTGTCTTCTAATCACATTTGCAAATTCATATTGCTGCAGTCATAACTTCTATTTCCTCTGAGGCATATTACATTTCAAGTATTACAAATGTCATTTTAATATAGTGATAAGCTAAACAAACAGTTTGGGAAATAAAAAAAAAAAGAGCAGCGACCAGCAGGACCCGAGAGAGGAGGAATACATTCTGCAGTGCACACAGTTCCAGGTGGTTAGCTGTGAGTTTAGTTCTGCATTGCTCTGATTCGGGCTGGGCAGAGCTCAGCCTCAATCTGGCAGCCAAGTGCACACAGATGGCGGGGGGTGTCTCCGAAGCTCAGGGACCGTCACTCCTGGATCTGGATGTCCTGGAGCTTTTTGAAAAGGTGTGACACTGAATTCACACCGTGACACAGACTTCTCTCTCTCTCTATTCCGTCTCTCTCCAGGTCGCTCATTCTCAGCAGCATGTCTTACTCTCTGAAACAAAATCACACCCCCATCTACAGATGTACAGGTCATCTTTCCGTCTGTGCCAAGGTCCACAAAAGTTCTGTTGTGTTTGTCTCTGAATTTAAAGGGCCTATGTAGAGCACTTTTGAAAACAATTGTAGCAGTTTCAACTTTCATGGGACGACAACCAAGATGGTGGTTCCCACAAACACAAGCCTCTATCTAACAACTACCTCAGAGCTTTAGTTGACTGAAAATAGCTTAAAACATAATTTTCCTTTAATCCCTAAGAGCACCCTAGGATGTCGTATCCGTGTCACACACTCCCTCCGCATGAATGCAATATTTCTATTAATCAATCTAATTCTGCCCCAATTTTGGCTTTGACTGGTGCCACAATCCAAGTCTGGCTTTGCTATCTCAATTTCAACACAATTTTAATCTAATTCCTTCCATTCCTCTGCAGCTCCCTGTGGCAATTTATCCCCATTTTTTCTCCTCCTAGTTTGACAGATGAGAAGAGAAGAACAAAAAAGAGAAGTAAAGGAAAAGAGGCATAGCATAGGCACCAACAGGCAAAGCATGTGTAAGAGGGTTAGGAAGAAAGGCAAAAAAGAACTAAGTGAGGAGAGTAAGGGGATGAAAGAAGGATGTAAGGAAAGGTGGATGGTAAAGAAAGATTAAGGACACAGACAGAATGAGAGGAAGAAAGAGGGGAAATGACGGGACATTAACATGAAAAAATGAAAAGGTTAACGGTAAAGCTAAGAGGTGAGCGCCGGAGAAACAAGGGAGCAGAAAGAAGAACACATTAAGGAATAAGGAAGATGGTAGAGAAGGAAAGGATGAAGCAGTTAAATGGGGGGGTTAGGGATCTAGAAAGTAGGGCAAAAATAAAAATGGAATAAAAAACACTGTTTGACAGGGGAAAGAGGACAGAGGAAATGAAGGATGGACAACAGAAGAAAGGTAGAGAAATGGAGGGGTGAATTAAGAACAAGTCTTTCTCTCTCTGTCTTTCCAGCTCAGCACTGACAGACTTGTTGTGAGCTGCTGCAACAGATTGGCATCACAGTCCATCACCAGGGGAGACAGCGGCCACTCTGCGTGACTGATAACAAACACACACACACACACACACACACACACACACACACACACACACACACACACACACACACACAGGCGCACACAGGCGCACACAGGCACACAGTTATACACACCCACAGACAGCCGTGAACATGGAGATAACACACACAGATCCATGCACAAAAAGTTTGCAAGCTCTTGCCCTTTGAAAAGAAGGAGACAAGGAGTGTGTAGAAGAGTGAGAGCGCAGCAGAGAGTGGAGAGCAGCAGGAAGCGAATGAGAATGGGGAGGGTGACAGAGGGCAGTTACCTTGGCAACCAGGCCTCTGGTGACAACTGCCTAATCAGTGGGCGGACAGTCAGATACCCAGGGTGATTCCCCAGAGATGTATGCTCATTTCCCCTGTGCATCACTGGGGCTATTTTACATTAATGACCAAATCTGACTTTTCACACAGTCCCTCTGAGAGACATCACTGGCTGCTACTGTATGCACACTTTGTTTAACAGAAGCTTTAATCCAACATAGTCCCACCTGGCAATTTACATAAGTGGTGCTGGATGTCAGATTCTTATTGTTTGCATATAAATTTCAATGCTGGGAAAAATATAGCAGTCAAAACTTTTGATATAACATTTGAATACATTACAATTCAGTTTATTCATAGCAGAAAAACTTAACTCAACTGTCTGTGTAAGGTATAAAGTAGAAGCAAGAAATCTCCTGCACCCAATTTGTTTTCCTTCAGGAAAACTTTTGTTGAAACCTTGACCAAGTATTGGACAGAATATGCCAACAGAATGTGATCTTGTTTGAGTTAAGGTCTGGGTTTCTTTAAGGGGGATGCCTTAAATATTATTTTATTGCAATTTATTGACTTGTAATTGGGGTTATTTTTTCTATCTTTCATCTGAAAGTTATGTATAAGGAAAAATCCCAAATCAATTTTAAATTTGAGGTAGCCAGTTAGATTTAATGGAAAAGCCTATATCAGCCGCTGAGATAGTATGGTATAGAACTACTGTCTGAGTTTTTATTTTTATTTTCTTACTACTGTTTTTATTTTTTATACTTTCTTTTGTGTATATTGTTATCAATATATTGGGGGTTTTTTGTTTGTTTTTTACTTGGGTACCCTATGAAACTTACCAAATGTTGCCAGCTTCAGCACCTCTAAGACCCTTGACATGCTCCTTTTTTGGTAAATTAAGGTCCTGGTCATAACTGCCCCACCTACATTTTAAGGACAGGCTGTATGGGCCGAGCTTGAGCCTGCAGTGACATCTCCCCTGACAGAGGTTAGATCAGAGGTCACAGCCCTGAGTGACAGGCAATTTGCCAGATAAGCAACAACTAGGTCCCAATACTGGGGTCACCGATAACACTAACACTAACACTGCGTCATGCACCATCCATCATTGGAAAACAAATGCAGTTTTACATGAGTGGATAAATGTGTGTTCATACAGCACAGTATGCCTCTAAATGAAAAAGGACTAGGGAAGGAAGATTGTGAATATGAAAGAGCAAACATTTTGATCCAAGAAGCTTTTTGCTTATGTGCACAACACATAAGCATACTGTCCAAAGTATACATTTATTTTCTTTGCATTGCTTTAAATAAAATGTCATCTCAGTGCAAAGTTCACAACACAAAGCACCCCACTGGCTATTTCTCTCTTCTACAACAGATAATATCCTCTCCTTTCAGTCTTATTCCATCTTCCTCTTTCTCCATTTCCTCCTCTCTGCAGCCGTTGTGTCTCTGGCACACACTGTCATTAGGCCAAGGAGATATCTGATAGCAAATTCAGTGCCACAGAGCACACACACACACACACACACACACACACACACACACACACACACACACACACACACACACACACACACAGACAACTCATGTGTCACCAGACATTGCATCCGTTGAGCTTACATACAGTATGGCCATCATCAATTAGGTAGCTGATTTAAGTGGTCAAACTCACTCATTATTCTCTCTGCTGCTGGATACCCCGCTGGTTACCTGTAAATGTCATGCTTGTTAGTCTTGCTTTTAGAAAGCGTGCTGCAGGATGACATGGATCCCGCTAACCAAACTATAATTATTCCAGCTATCTTCTCAACTCTTTGCAAGAATAAAATAATATAAGTGTATTTCTGAAAATGTTTAAGCCTTCCGCCACAGGCTAAAGCTCAACCTTCTCAGATTACATCTCAATAATCTTTGCTAGCACTTACTTTTACAATAGCATTTAGTATGCTTTTAGTCATTTGTTAAAAAGGGATACGCTCCCAATTTTGGATGATAATGAGCTCTTACTCCTATATGGTTTGAAAGCATTTATTGCAAACTGCTTTGGACAAATGTGTCTGACAAATAAATGTAATTCCTTTAAGTTTCCATCACTATAATCAGAGCTAGGTCTTTTTCCATGAATCAGGACATGACGTGTAGTCTGCTACAATCCTGATTACTCACAAATGACTGGGCTGTGGTGCTGTTACGCCTGACAAAAAGTGCTTAATCATAGTGATTACATTTTGCATGAATGTTGAATGAATGCTAAATGAATGCTGGGATACAGACAAACATAAAAATACACAGAATGGCCAACTCTGATGCTGAATCTCATATCTAAATACTCTACTCTTATATCAGGTTTTTATATTAGGTGTCAATATTTCATAACACTAGGCCAGTGGGTTTCTCCTACCCACAGTTTGCTACATGCTACATGCATACATTTTCTGTTAAAGTAGGGCAGCTGGTGCCTGGTGAACAAATTAAAAACTGTCCCACAAAAACCATATCAGATCCAAATGTTAGTAGTTTTCCATTTTGTCATGATGCCTCCACTTACAGAGACCATGTGCAATATTACCTGGGTCATGCTGTGGATGCTCCACGGGTCCACGTACTGTGGACCCCTGTAGTTTTACAGTTTTGCATTGCTTTCGCATTTGCAGGCAAGAAATTTCAACTTAGCAGGGAGCCAAATGAAACAGTCTATATCACTATCTATCATCCCAACACATGATCCTGTTCTGTGTATGAGGTGCCAGACTGATCCATATTTACCTGACACACCAAGTACAAGTCTATCTCCGCCCCCACAAAATAAAGATACATACAAAAACTGCAATAGTATATTGAGTTGTCAATAAGAAAGAATATGTGGATTTCTGTCTTGTCAAATGTCACAACAGTAATTTTGAGATTAAACTGTGCATTGGAATCTGTCATTAGGTCTGCAAATACAGTAATACCTTTCATCTCGTTCCTGTCCATTATCCAGTGACACACTCCAGCACCAGCAGTCATTTGTAAATTTGCACTTTAGTCATAACCATTTGCTGCAGTATATTATACAGTAAATGTAGCTATATTATGCATGTGTACAGACCATACTCAGGAGCCTGCAGGCATACAATACATGTGGTACATTACACTCACATGCATCCTGGTGAGCAATCCCAGCAAAAGGGAACATGAGTGGCACGGCCTGCTTTGATGAGCTGTCAGATTAAGGATTATCAAGGAGCCCCATTAAAGTTTACAGCTGCACTTTCTGCTCCCCCATCAGTTGTTTGCAAAATCTGTCAGAGAGACGGAGAGAGTATCAAGGGCTTGAGGAGGAGAGATGGAGAGGGAAAGAAGAGAGGAAAGAGGGATGAAGAGCTGGAGTAGTGGGAACTAGACAGGAGGCAGAGGGAGAAAAGTGGACTGACAGTAGAGAATTAGAGTAGAGGGTGGGAAGAGGATGAAGATGGCAGATAACTAACACAATATCAGAGTTGATTTACAAAGCTGTGTAGGCTATTCAACAGCTTGTGCTACTAATACACCATCAACCACAGAAGATGAGCTCAGTGCTGACACATATCGACACTGCACTCTGCAGGTTAGATTGAGCATTTTAATTCTCATTGACTTGGAAATGAAATTATGAATACAGGCTGATATCAGGAGATCCTGAGAATGAGTGATTTCAGTCATGTGAGTCATGTTTTTAATTCAACAGGGAACAAATGAAATATCTGGTACAATATCTAAAGAAAAACAAATGGAATTGATTGCCAGTGTCTACTGTTTCTCACTAAAATGCAACTGTCAGGAGGAACTGCATTTTAGACTGTTCTGGTGACAAGTTATCTCACCCAGCCTGTTTGGAACCATCTTAAAATTAATGAACAAAACCATATGAAAAAGTAATTTAGAATTAACCATAGAGAAAGTTAGAAACTATGAGGGGACAGGCTAGAGATTGTATATCACTTCACTCTGCTATTACTGTTATATTTTGCTCTACAACTGCTGGCTTTCTTTTTCACTCTCTTAGTACTAGGCACCAAGGACACACTTACTGAAGTGGCAAATATTCATAGCGTCCTCTAACCCCAACTATCCTTTAGTTGCACACAAACACACACCGAAGGCTACAGGATTACATTTCAAGACCTTGGTTGGAAAAAAGTAAGCATATAGATCAAAAAACTGCTGACCAACAGCAGACAGCTGGAATGGGAAAACTGTCCTTGTGCTTAAGTTTAACTTTGGCCATTGCAAAGGCAGAGTCATAGACCTCTGTGGTTTTGAGATGCGAGACTAAAGCGAGAGGCACACACAAGCTGTAGTTTCCAAATGTCTGACTTTTGTGTCGACATGACAGCACTCTTCTTGCTGCGGGCTATCACATATAATTGTAATTGTGTGGAAACATGTTTGAAGGTTCAGTGGCCAGTGCATTTCATGGTGAAGGTGAACAAAGAAGACGCTCGTGTACAAAATGGATCGCGTCGTCATTTCGATAGTTATGAGTTACCTTTCGTGACTGTGCTGAATGTCTGTTGTCTGGATGAGGGGGATTCTGGTTGGGAGTGGTAGATAAGTGGAAAGTCCCCGCTGCTGTGGTGTGATGTTGTAGCTGACACTTCCTTGTGGCTAAAATCACCAGTGAGAACCAGAGATTCGCTGAAGCCTTTGGTCCCACGGGGGCAGCTTGTCCCTCTAATGTGAGAAAACACTCAAACTGTCAAGACAGGAGAAATCAACCTCTTCACCTCTCCTACTCTTACAGCAGATCAGGCCATATTTCATTCAGTCACATTTCTTTAAGGTGCTGGCAGGAAAGTTAATCCACTAAATGTTGCAATGCCTTATACAAAAATATATTGTTTCTTTTTTTTTTTTTTTTTACATGTCTTTGTCATATTTTTCTTAACATGCAGAACAGTGGTATGTATCTACAGTCACTCTTCTTTCATCTTTTAAGCCTTAGATCGATGTTTTACTGCCCCCTGGTGGACAGGGGTCAAAACTACAACTCATTATAATGCCATGGCTCGCATGGGCCTTCATAAAGGTCTACAGACTGAATTAATATATGGTATGTATGTATGTGTATACAATGTATATAATATACATATGCATACAAACACAAACACACACACATATATATATATATATATATATAGTGCTACAGCTTCAACAGTAATGACAAAGCTTATGAGGAAATATCCTATTCCCATTTATAATCATCTTGAAATGTGCTGTGATTGAGCTTGCTTCCACTGACATTAGTATCACTGTTTTCATTATACCACCTGTATTCGTTTGCCACCTAACTGCTCACTCTGATCAGCCATGTCTGTCATCTTCCAGTCAGGCTCACAGAGAGGAGCAGCAACAACACTCTCTATGTGCAGCTGTGCTCTGTTTGGATAGATACCAGAAAGCCCACAGTGAGTGCATCTATAATTTACTGACAATTTTACACCATTCTAATCAATTGAAGAGCTGGTTCATCTTCAGCTGTGCTTTAATTGTATCTTGAGAGTTTTAGATTTCTGGAGATGAACTAAAAACAAGCTAAAGTTTTCTTTATGTATTGACAGACATGTTGTTTTTTTTTTGTTTTTTTTTTCAAATGAACACCTACAGTATATATGTCCATAGCCTCAAGCATTTTATGTATATGTGCATGTGTCTGTCACTTTCTTTGATCATTAAACATTTGATCATATTATTATTTTTTACATATTGATCAATGCATGAAATGAAAATGCAACAGTAAGACCAACCCAAAGTTTTCTGCTTGTTGTTTACAGGAAACTTTCTATTGAACAATTTTAACCTTTTATATAAAACAACTGGGGGTTTGCAGAGGGAAGATTGTTTACTATGTGAAAAATCTACTGCTGCTATGCTATGAACCGTCCAGACCTCTCAAATTATCTGGTCTGCTTACTATCCCCAGAGTCAAAACTAAATGTGAAAGGGCAGTGTTGAGTTTTTATGCACTACATATC
The DNA here is from genome assembly GCF_002814215.2 of Seriola lalandi dorsalis. Taxonomy (NCBI): domain Eukaryota; kingdom Metazoa; phylum Chordata; class Actinopteri; order Carangiformes; family Carangidae; genus Seriola; species Seriola lalandi. The sequence goes on from NW_019525122.1 coordinate 294,364, forward strand.
TCCACAAACTCCTAGAAACCAACTCTCACTTGGTTTAAATCAGGGCTTGAGACTTTTCTATTTGCTACTGGCTTTTATTATTCAAATTTGGGACTATTTATTCATATGTTGCAATTCACTGAAGCTGCACTATCATTTTTATTCTCCTGTTAATATGTCTTATTCTATTTTAGCTTACTTTTTCATTTATCCTCAATTTTAATTTAGTCTTTAAAATGATGTGCCTTTTCATATTATCTTTTTATAAATGGCTTCAATGTCTTATATATAGCACTGTCTGCCTGTTTGTTCAAAGGTGCTATAAAAAGCAGAAATGCAGGAAATGTATGTCTTCTTTTTAAAATTCTATCACACTGACACTAAATATCTTTATTAGTGTAAACTCCCAGCAGTGACTGCTGATAAGCTCCTCATATGAAAGCCTGCATACAGGATTTAAGATATTAATAAGCTTTTAAATATAGTGATTAAACTGATACAGGGACAGTAACAGGAACTAACGGGCACTGGTTGTATGCATTATGCAAGAACACATTCTGTACTTTTATAAGACCTTCAACGCTCTAAATGCAATAGTTTGTCTGAACACTCGACTGGTTTAAAGATGTAGTCAAGTTGGATGCCACTTAGAGAGAGTCTTTTTTTTTGTTTTACGTTTATGTTCTTGACACCTAAAAAAAAATCCTAAAGGTTAAATTATGCGTGACATAAAAAGAAAATACCACAGCAGCAGCCATGACAGGTCTTCACAATACAGCCAGCAAGTTTGACCAATTAACATGACATGTAAGTAATATCACCAAACATAGCGACAGCGCCAATAAAAGTTAATGACAAGAATTTGACATGCCTTCAGAGGCTTAAAGTAAAAATTATAATAACTGCAGGAGTTGTGTGTTTTTGACGGGTTGTCGAGTTTTTGACGACTTTTCCATCTGGAAACCAAAGAAACCACAGAGCAGGATCATTAACTTTGATATGAATATGATGACTTCAGCTGCAAGCCATTGATAATGAGTCATATTTTTGAATAAGTGTTCAAATAACTCTTTGATATAGCTTTGGGAGCATGCTTCTTAAGCTGCATTTTAAGATGCAGTGCTTCCAACATTTTTCTCTTTACACATCAGAGATTTATCAATCATTATTTTGGTAAGTTTTCACAATTTACAGCAGAGTCTTGGTATTTTAGATAGTACTGAATCTGTTGATCAGTCAAGCAATGCAGCATCCTGCGAGAATATCATTTAACTTAGCTACTCACTCAACCCATCTTTTTTTTTGCAGAAGTGAGATAGATGTCTATGGACTGAAACCTCTCAGCGGTCACGGAGCAATGGTTAAATCAGAAGATTGGCACACCAGACTTTGCATGAGTTTTAAAAGGCTAATCTGCAACTTTAAATTGGCTGTGGAGAAACCTGGTGGTCAATGTGTCACCAGATAATGACAGTATTAATAAAGGAAAAGAGAAACGTCTCCATTGTTCTTAATCACCTTCTGACTGTTTGCACTCCCACAGCACAGAGCTGAGAAAGAGCCACAAGGAAATAAAACCATCACTGGGCAAATATGAGATATTCATCCACATCTATGAATGATTAAAACAGACAAATTTTAAATTATATTTTCAAACATAATGACCTTTTACCGATATAAGTGATACGTTGACTCTGTCAATGACTACACCGACTACTAATCTTTATTCATCATATGCAGCAGCCTGTCTGCTCTTTTAACTATTAATCTTAATATCTGTATTATAATGTCACTAAAGTCAATGAGGAAAGTAAGTGTTAAGCCAATATCCTGCCCACCGACTTCCTCACTATCTATCAGGACTTTGAAGGGTTGAGTTGTATGGACTCAGAGTACACCAGGATGGACTCACAGGATGACAGACTGTATCTGGGGAAATCACAACAAACTGAATGAGGGTAACAAAAAATTATAAAACAAAGCTCTACAACAGGCCTGAAGGCTACAATGTTTCTCCTCCTTGAATTTTGTCTTCTGCTGCAGGTGAAAAGAACAAAATCTGCTCACCGCCTCAGGAGTGTGTTTTTTCCTCTAGTCCACAAGAGTTCTTCAGATCCAGGGAGCTGTATAGACAGTCTGTGCAGACTGGTCTATTCGGGGCGGTTCTTTCATTATTCACACTCCCTCTCACTCAGTGATCAGAGAACAGATTCTTTAGGGCAGCAACTGGACTGGCATCTAGCAACAGCAACACAGATTACAAATCACATAGTGTTCTATAACTTTGGAAACTACCTCAGTGCATAGCCCAAAACTCACATAAGTTTTTTATGGTGACCGTAATAAGACTAACCAGCATCTAGAGAATGGCATCATGAAAGAAGAATAAATGGCTCAGTGCGACTCTTCCATGCATCTTGAGAAACAAACTGTTAGTTATGTGTCAGATTTAAAGGCCTAGTACAACATTAAAGGAAATATTGCTAAGCAACATATTTGAGTCTGCATACGTTTTGCTCAGGTGCATTTTGGGAGAAACTCAATACTTTTACTTCATTAAATTTGCTGCATTACATTTATTTATTCATTGTTCATCCATCTCTTACAATACATTGTTATACAGTAATGCAGCTTAAAATTTACACGGACATTTTGTGATCACACTTAAGAGATGAAGACTAGGAATTTTGTAATAGTACATACTGTATGTAACTAATTATACAAACAATGATAATGATGAAATTTCATCACAAATTGACTGCAAATACAGGTGTATGTTTGCCTCTTTACCGTTTTCTTTTTTTACTCATGAAGTCACTCACCACTCCAGTTGTTTTTTTCGGTAGATACTTATATACTCAAGTCATTGTTTTCATGAATACTTTTATCAAGTTGTGGTTTTTTCATCACTCGTATCCTGTCTTATGTCTCATGTGATAATGTATGAAGGCGGAGCCAGGAGGTAAGACTAAAGCCTGACTCTGCATAACACTTTTAAAACTTGGGTTATTAACTCTCATTATATCTTGTGTGTTTAAAGCTAAGCGGTTTGTACCTTCATATGCATCATATAGAAATAGAAGTGGTATTAATGTTGTCATCTCTCAGCAAAAAGTATATTTCCATAAATGTCAAACTATTGCTTTAAGGTTCACACTTTTTGTTGTTGTTGTTTTGTGTTTTTGTTTGTTTTTGAATTGAAAAAGTGTTAACTTTCAGCTCTCAGGTGGCTAACTATCCCGCTGTCCTTGACAGTGACGCCGCTCCCTGGCATATCTAGACAAGGGGTACAACAGGGAGGTCTCAACTGTTTGGCTAAGTGCCCACCTGAGGTCCAGGAAAGGGAGGGAAGGTAACCCTATAGCAGGCTCCAGCGCTGCTTACACTTAAAAGGGATCGTTCAACTTTTGGACTGGGCCTGCTGTGTCGTCAAGGCCCGACACCCTCCGCTCGGAAAGACTCCCTGAGAGCGCTGCCACCTTAAAGAGTCCCAATTAGTACAGTGAAAGTCTCCCTCAAAAGGAGGCACCACTCTTGGTGACGCCTCCTCATTCCGTTTAGAATAAACATACTAATAATTGCAGTTTAATCTCTGTGTGCACATAAACAACTCTGATGTTGCAGCCTTTTGTGCAGTAGGCTGCACTGTTTGTTGAACTCTATTATGTTTGGATTTATGAGACTTTATTGTTTGTTGTGCCAGAGCCAAAGCTTTCTGGCAGCATGTTTCTGTTTAAAGTCCTTAGGGAGGACACGGTAACCTTTGTGCTTTATCAAATTATTATTTTCCCATTAACTTCAGTCGGTCACAACAATGCTGAAAACCGTATAATAAGAAGCTTTTTAATCAAGCGTGCTGGCAGGGTGGTTTGTGTTTGCTCGTTCTTGTAGAAGCAGAATTGATTGAAAAGCTGTAAGATGGCATTCAGCTTCACTGGGAATCATTTCAATTATCAGGAAAAGGGTCACACCACAAAAATAGCCTTTATTTATAGGTAAAATCAATTCTTTTAAGGCAACAGCAATACTTAGACTGACAAGCGGACTGGCTGAGTAAGAGCATAATTTTGGTTTTGGCTGCAGGTTCATGTGAATATGTTTGGAGAACAAATGCATGTAAAGAGTAAATGAAATATGGAATGAAAATTTCAGAAATGACTGTCTCTGCCTTTGGCTGGATCACTGGGCTTCACATCCTCTGATTTGGAGCTCTGTTGAAACAAACATACATACATAATTTAAACAAAAGTTAACTTTTTGGTAAAGGTTGGAATGAATAAAATAATGAATAATAAATGGACATCTGGGAGATTGTTGGTCTCATGGTGTAAAAATACATATCAGTAGATTTTGATGTTTTGCATTTAACATTGCTTGAAATAAACTAGATAAGACTAAAGTCTAGATAAGGCTAAAGTTTGTGATAAATCTGCAGACCTACCCCCATTAAAGGAATAGTTCAAAAGTTTGGGAAATATTCGTATTCACTTTAGAGTTAGATCAAAAGATTGATACCACTCTCATGTTTGTACAATAAGCGAACAGCTGCTTAGTTTAGCTTATCATAAAGAGGTAAAGGTAAATAATCCACCTGTTCAGATTAAACAACGATATATATATATAAAAGTGTTAATCAGTGATCTTTCATGGTAATGACAGGTGCATTTTTACCTTTGGACCTTTACCTGTCTCCAGTCTTTATGCTAAGCTAACGATCTGCTGACTGTAGCTTCATAGTTGGAGCACGGAACTAACTCCAGGCAAGAAAGTAAATAGGCATATTTCCCAAAATGTTGAGCTATTTTTTCACTAACTGATTCTTGAATGTTAGTGCACTGAAGAGGTTGGGCTCTTCCTTTACCTTGGACTTGAAGAGGAGGTTAATGACGCCCTTTGAGCGTCTGTCTGCTGTTCGGTCAGAGGTCACACAGACAGACATGCTCTTACTGTCCCTCCTGGCTCTGGGGTTATCCACCTCCTCTGTGCCCCCCACCACCACCAAGGACAGACCTACAGACAGAAGCAGCTGTGGCTTTACTGTTTGTGTTTCACTGATTACCAGCCGACAACAAAACCTCGGCCTCTTCATGCAGCAGGATGATTTTGTTCTCAGGTTAATTTTGCTCTTGCAGCTGTTCTACTGATGAACTGTGTGTTCTGACAACACTGGTGGCAGAGTGTGTATGTTCAGTGAGGCAATGTGGCTTGTAGTCAGCTGTGCTAATCAGAGTGAGTGTACTAACACCGCAGTCAATGCTGGCTCAGCTAGTGTGGTCCAACGTGGCAGGATGCCAGTGAAACATCAGTGAACTGTGGTCTGATGCACCGTTTTGAGGTGCAAGGTTATGTTACTGCAATGATGAAATATAAACTGGATGAAACTGCTGCCCAGTTCTGAAAAATAACGATTAATTTGCCACCTTACACCAGAGTTTGTGTGTTTGTATTAGCTCCGCATTCTCCAGCTTGACAAATTGTTTTCAACACACTCTCAATGACAAAGTCATTTTCCTGTCACGACCTTGTGTGAGTGTCTTTACAGTCAGCTTTCCAGAACACAAAAACACAGCACTTCCTCTCAAGTCATGACCTTGTATTTTAACTTTGTGGGATATATATTTACAGTAACTCAATTGCAATACACTATACAGCACCAGGTGGATTTGTGTGTTTGTCACCTGTGATGGCAGGCAGGGATCTGGAGTTGGCATTGGTCAGCGACACATTTCCTTCATTTGGCTCTGACAGGTTGGTGTCACTGCGGAACTCCTGTTTCTTGGACAGCTAGAGGGAGACAGAGATCACACAGAGCTCAGCAACAACACCTGCACAGAAACTCAACATTGTGTCCATCAGCATCCCTTCACATGCTGCCTTTCCTGTCGTTTCCTCCTCTCTCAGCCCGCTAATGATCGTTCTCACCCGTTTGCAGTCCAGTGTGTTCGTCCTCTCTCTCTCCTCTGTGATGAAGATCATGCTGCTCCTCTTCTTCTTCTTTTTGCTCTTCCTCAGTTTGACCTCTGCATCGCCCACCGTCACCACACCCTCCTCCACTGTGCCGATACTCACGCTGCCGCTGGAGCGCGGCAGGGTGGAGGACCAGGAGATCGGGGACTCAGGGGGGAGGTCCCTAGGAGGAGGCAGGAAGTAAATAAATTAAAAGCATTAAATGCTGATTTCCTCTTGACACTCTAATGTCACAAGATAAGTTAATCTGTCAACAAATACAGTATATGTATATGCTACCTGTCTGCATGGGTCTTGGTGGGAGTTCCACATTCAGATCCCTGCAGTGAGGAGATCGAGATGATGGACTGCCGAATGGAGCGCAGCATGGAGCGAGGACGAGTGGACTTCCTCTCATCCAAGTCCGGCTGGAAAGAGAGAAATTACCATTATTATATCCAAATAAAAAGACAACATATTAGCAAGGAACTGCTCATAGACAGAGTCAGAGAAACAGAATGGAAGTACAGCATTAAAGATTGCAAGAGCAAAAGAAGGTGAAGTAACTCTTAAAAACAGCATATCATCACTCCTGCTCATCATTAGTTTAATCTCTCCTGAAGGGCAGAGTTGCTTTACAAGTTAATGACCATAATTAGCCCCAGCCAGTCTGTCCAAGCCCTGTTCTGGTTATAGAGAAATTTAAAGGTACAAATCCCATATCAACACTCTACTCAAAGGCTTTTGTGAATACTTTGATCTTTAAAATTCACCTGGGTCAGCTCATTTAAAGCTTAATTAGCGCAGCTCTACTGCAGTTACTGCGTGTCCAGTCTTACAGAAAAGAACATGTTTTGGATTCCAGAGAAACATCACATTTCAGTAAAAGATACCTTATTCCCTGACTCTTCCTCTCTTCTCCCTCTCTCACCCCCCCCCCCCCCCCCCCCCCCCAATTCTTACCAGCTCTCTCACTCCGTACTCCTTCTCTACTTTCTTCTTCAGCTGTTTGAAACACTCCTCCATGCGCTCGTGGAATGGACGCAGGTCATCGGTCACTCTCTTCCCGTGGAGGGAGATTCCTCCACCCAGTAATGGGATCTATAAATGCAAATGTTATGGCGTCAACAGAACATCCAAATAAAGTAGCACGACTAGATGTGGTGTGTACATTTATTGACGAATCTACCTGCCATGCGATGAGGTCTTTGAGGCGCAGCAGTTTATCTCTGTCCTCTGGGTGATACTGGTTGTACTCCTCGGTAAAGAACGCCTGATACGGAGGAAAACATCAAAGACTTATTTAAGGAACGATGGCTATACGTTTCACCTGCTCAGGCAGTTTGTAGATTAATAACTGGCTTTTCCACCCACATGTGCCCTTTTCTAAGCACACTGATCTCCTCCTTGTGTAAGATATTACAACGCTGAATGGTGTTTGAGGATGAACGCTAATGATATTTCAAGTTCTAAATTTATTGCATTTAATATGATTTGGACTCCTTTCATATTCAAAGCCTCAGGAGGTGATACTGATTTTTGATCCAAAACGAATTCAAGTCCATTCACCATCAGACATGAGTCGTGAATGAAGCACTCTCTTGAGCGCAGATAACTTGTTAAGGGCATCAAATAAAAAAAAAAAACAGTATTGAAATTGTGAATCTTTCATCATAGTGCCTTAAAAAAAATCTATACACACAGTTAAAGTGAATCAGTCCTTGTTTTGTAAAAATTGAGACCACTGAGGAAAAATAAGTCAGTTTAATCCTGTGATATGTGCAATGAACATTATGTATATTATAATACTATTAAAAACAAACAAACAATCAAACAAAAAAGAGTCAAGGTTCAAGAAGCTGCGATAGCCACCTCTAATTGGTTTTTATAAAAGATTGATCTATTATCAATGGTTTAACCTACGATCATTAATCTCCATTTAAGTCTCATTAAGGCCTTTATTCAATAGTACACGTGTCATTAATTGACCCAGGAAAGGCTGGTGTGAAGGATTATAAATTGAGCTGGGTTTGATTTAAGATTCTAGTTTACCTTTTCATATTTGGCGAAGCCACCCATAACAGCTGGGTCCACGATGCCATTGAGCAGCATGGAGAGGGGGTTGATGGGAAGGCTCCAGTCAGCCTGATATTGGTTAATCATAGTCAGAATCTTCTCATTGGTGGAATCCATGGTTTCTATGGCATTCTCCAATGGAGACAAAGTAGTCTGGGGAAGAAGTAGGTAGAAGGGAAGAAAGGATGACAGTGGAAAAGTGAAAAAAAAAAAAAGCTCACAGCAAACAAAGATGTAATAAAAACAAGCTGTCAAAGACTTACATGTTTCAAGTCAGTAGCCTCAAACCAGCGCAGGATCCCTGGCAGCTTATACACAGTGGTGAAGGTTGTGCGTTCAATCCACATAGACTAAAACAAAAAGATGGAAAAAAAGAGAGAAAAAAAAACAGTAGTCAGATGAATCTCTGCCCCTTGTGAATACTCCTGACACGATATCATATCTTATATTAAAGTCTGAACCCTTACCAGGCACTTGCTGCACAATCTGATATCTGATCTTACATTACTGTAATACCTGAATCTGATGTTGTATCTCCAGTGTTCATCTGAAACCTTAAAACATAAGCTGATGTCTTAGATTATAATTATAATACACTTTGCTGTTGAATAAAATCCTATTATTCTACAGAGAGGGAACTTTTCTTTTTGTTATCAGACTTTTCAGACCGATAACAATGCAAGCACACTGTAGCTTTTGAAATACTTTCATAGCCCCGTGGTCGAATATCTTTTCAATTTGATAAAGTTACTCACAGCAAACTCATTGTTTGGGTCCACAGGTCCTTTCCTGACAGGTCTGGAATAGTGGAAACGCTGCACGTAGTTGGACTTGTAGAAGCTGCATTGTGTAAGAGAGTAATCATTTACCAAACAAGAAATGTGACATTATCAGAATTGCCAGTCCCTTTTTCCACTGTTACCATTTCACAGACATTCACATTTTCACATTTCACTTCATGGTAACATGGTGAGTGAGACAGCACTGACTTGATAATCTGGTCAGGAACAGGTTTGTTCTTCAGACGAGGAGGGATCTCCAAGACCGGCTGCACTGTGAAACACTGGATATCTGGTTCAGTTCACTCAGGAATAAAACAACACAACATGATGGAGAGTGTCACCACATCCCTGAGATTACAGACTGATAGCTGAGGGATGTGTCTGACCTCCAGCAGATAGGGTTTAATATACAGAGGTGCCAAAAAAAAACAGTAAACCAAAATAAAGTTTAGATCCAGACCAGAAGTGTCTGGCTGAATAGATCCAATAACATAGACCCGGTGACTCAGCAAGCTTTATTGTTTCTGGGTAAAAGGTCCCCTGATATCTCATTTACTTTCAGATTTTTCTTGACTTCTTCAGCCACACAAATACTTCTTAATCCCAACGGCACTGCATGTAAATAATACTGTATATATGATATTTATGATCTATATTTGATATTGCATTTCTATACAACTGTGGCTTTACAGCGTTTATAGTTTCTGCTTCCTGTGAACAAAATACTGTAGCTTACATTTGAGTGTTTAGTGTGTTATGCTGCCTGAAGGATACACTGATGTGGAGAGTTCCTGATATCGTCCCCCGGCATGGTGGTGGTGTTGAGGCGCACGGCGCTAGGGAACTGGCTCATCAGGTGGTTCTGGAAGTCCTCTCTGCGCTCATACTCCTTACCTCGGTGGATAAACACCTTGTCCTGAAGCCATGGGAAATTTACTGGTGTTAATGGTGATAATGAAAAATATTAAGCCTCAGTTCATCCTGTGATCTCCATAGAAATATTCTTTTTTTTGTTTTTAAATATTGAATGCTTTCAGTTGGGCAGTCCCATCTAGAGTTGGCAGACGTTGCATATTTTTCTCACAGGGAATATGTGGGCCTGTGCCTGGTCTCCCTTCACTGCCTCACCTGCCACCTGAGTCACTAACTTTGTCATATACCTGACCACAGCAGATTAACACATCTACTGAATACAGGAGCTATAAATGGAGGAATTTTATTTCTTCAGTTTCCCATGAGCTTTTTTTTACGTCCCATGCTGTTGACTATTTGCTGGTGTGTATAGAAATTTGTCCACTGCTGCAATTTTAAATAGTTTAGCTTCAGCCTCTGCTGATATTGGGGAAAAGAAAGTTTCTTTGACCCATCTGTACAAGGAAGGGGAGTCAATGTCACCTCTGTGCATAGTGTGAATTTGTTTGTTCCTACTCAATGAAAACTATCTATGAAATATTTTTTGTAATACTGTTTGTTTTTCCTCTCGCTAAACAATGTGACAAACCTTGAGGAATGGAGGGTAGCCCTGTCCATAGTAGCCCACTGCAAAGTAGTCCGGCTTAGGCCTCAAGATCGTCATAATGTTCTCATAGAACTTGGCTTGTTTCTCCTGCAGAGAGAGACAAAGAGAGAGACAGAGGATTTGTTCAGGGAAGGGGTTTTATCAGCTTGTGCCAATGACAAAGCTACCCTCAGCAGAACTCCATAGATGATAGATGTAGAAAAAAAAAAAATTAAGTGCACGCCATCCAAGGGCAATGTCTGTCATTTATATAACCACATAAATTCCGCATTAGCCGAGAGAGCCACTGCTGCAGTCATATAAAGAGAGAGCAAGAGATTTTCACATTCTTAGAAGAAGTGTAATTCTCTGTGGAGAGGGGAAGAGAGAGAGAGAGAGAGAGAGAGAGAGAGAGAGAGAGAGAGAGAGAGACAGCTGAGTGACACAGAGGACACAGAGGAGAAGGTGGTGCAAAACCGCAAGTTAGACTTTTGGGTTTGGAGTGAATCGCTTCTTCTGTGGTGCTAAAGCAACAGATGAAATAAAGAGAAGAGGGACAGAGAGGACAGAGTGAGAGGGGTTGGGGGTGGGGGGGTGGGGATTTGAAGTTACCGATGATTGACAATGAAGAAACACTCTTTTAGTTATACAGTGATTGTGGAAGCTCACACCGGAGTTTTTCAGAAAAAGAACTTAAGTGTTGAGTAAGTATTAATTTTTAAACATTGTGCTGAATTGTTTATAATGTCTGAAAGTGCAGATGACTAATTTATTGTGGAAACTGCTGATTGGGAACAATATGTTCTGAGGTCAAGAAAACATAAGACCTGAACGCTTGCCGCTGGACAATTTGCCTAGATTTTGTTTTATTCTATAAAAGCCAGAGACAACATCAAACTATTTCACCAGTGTACATATTTTATTCACAAATTTAACCAGGGTTCAGTATGCAACAGCTGCACTGAGCTACGTTACTGCTGCTTTCAAAAGCTTGAATAAACTGTCTGAATTATCCTCCTTTCCCTCAGACGCCCCCTTAAATCCAAGAACCTCTATAAAGAGAATACAGGGCAAAAGACTGAGTAAAGGAAATACAAAAAAAAAATGTGGGATCATGATCATTATTGCACAGAAGATATGAAGGTTTGAGATAGCTTCGTCTTACCAGTCTCCTGCTGAGTAACTCGTAGTCGAAGATCTCATTTTCGTACTGTTCGGCTAGTTCCTTACACAGAGTGATGGCCTCTTCCCACATCTAGACACACACATACACACGAAGAAAGAAACAGAAGTGTCCTTCATTACACCATCTGCTAATAAATCGGCAGCGGCTGTCATGGTGGGAATTCATCTAGTGAAAATCTCTGTTTCCAGGTCTCTGGAGAGAGGCGGGAAATGACTCTATCACTGCTTCAGAGAACACGAGGCATTCATGTAGAATACAAGATGAATGTGACACCAACGCACCACACAGAGACGATGACTGCATGATTGCAACACTGTGTCATCCCTAAAAGGTAATGAATGGATGAATTATACAGGAAAGGAAATATTTCCCAAAATAAAAGTCTATACAGTGAATTCTGATTTTATGGCTTTTCCTAATCCCCAAGTAAAAAAAGTGCTGTGATCTTTTGTAAAAGGAATTCAGAGGGTTATCTTAATTACCAAAAGCAAAACTTAACTGACCTGCCAAAAACTTAATTTCTAATGACAATAGTGTAAACCGATGCTGACCTTGCCCTTGTCAAAGTAGTCAATGATGGTGTCGTAGAGCGTTTCTTTGAGCTGCCGCTGGGTTTGCGAGCTGTAGAACTCAAACTGGGGGCTACACATGTCATCTGACCACTAAAATGGAGACAGGAGGGAAGACAAAGGACAAAGACAAAAAGTGAGATACAGTATGAATCTTTTTTTTTTTTCTTATTGCTGTAACAAAAGAAAAAACAATCTGCAGTCGGGACCAAGTCTGTGTGTGTTGTCCCATTTATCATTATGCTGAAACAAGAGAGGCGAAGAACTTAGAGCTTAGAGTTTCTTTGTTGTAATAAATCAATATTAGTTCTAAGCGGAGCTAGCACAAAAACAGCATCACAATGCTCATTCATTATATAAATGAGACAATTATTCATCTTCTATTAAGTAGAAATTAATTTAGAAACTAAACAAAAAAGCGTATAAGGAGCTCCAAAACTGTCCCGTCTGCTTTGAATAGTGAGGAAGATGATTAGAGCATGCTGTCTGTTACAGCCCACTCTCCCCAATAATGTGAAATTGGACTGACAGGACTGACACTGAGGATGAATGGAGATTACAAAAAAACATTACAGAGTTCAGCTGATGTGATGTAATGATACTAGACAGAGAGAGGAGGAGTGGAAGAGCAAGAGATGCCCCTTTTGCTCTGTCCCTCTCTGCGAGCCTTTAAGTGCCTCATAAAAGCGATGAAGAGACAAAAGAGGTCAAACACACTTAGACACATGCATGCGTAGACACTCAGACACAAACCTTAGCACACAGACGGCCACTGCATCAATCACCATACTGATCGAGCAGCAGAGGCCGATGCCATGCCATAAACTAACCTCGGAGCTTAATCATTTGGAGGCCAGACACGTAGCAACCATTTATCAGCCAATAAAAAAACTGTCTCACTCGTTGCAGACAGACAAGTGATTAGGCAGAGCAAGACACTGGATCCAGCATTAAACAACAAAATATCACTTTATATGTGTGTGTATGTGTTTGTGTCCGACCTTGAGCAGGCGAGAGTGGAGCAGCAGTGTGTATGCTGCCTCTGTGTAGTTTTCACCCTCCAGGTGAAGGTCTCTCAACTTGTAAAGGTACCTGAGTGCAACACACGTACACACACACACACACACACACACACACACACACACACACACACACAGGAGCTGCAATTAATTTAATATGCAATATATATATTACTCCACTAGATGCCACTGTTGGGCAACATGAAGACAAACAAGTGTGTCACACGCTCACACACACAACTACACATAGCCTCACATATGTGCATGACAGAAAGGTCATTCAAGAGTACACACACACGTACACACAAAGGCACAATCAATGCATGTCTTTTTAATGGCCTGACAGATGTTTGTAGCCTAATAATATTTAAAGGCCTAAGAAGGAGGAAAATGGCTCCAAGTGAACCAACTTTTTTACCGCTTCTGTTTTTATCTTTGATCTTTATGTGTATATATCTGTGTCTGTCCGGAGGATATATTCTGCCAATTGGCCACAGGCAGGACTTTCTTGTTAAGGAATTGATGACAAAGCAAGAAACAAACAATTCCCTGTATGCTCGGGCAGTATGGATACACTCTGGCATCAATCGGTTATTCTGTTTGCCTATTACTGGTCTTACTTTCTCTTTTTCTCCTCTATCTGTTCCTATTTTCTGTTCTCTTTTCATATTTGCTTTTTCTGCTGGTTATGGCAACCGATTTGCTGTTGTCAGTGTGAATGAACCAAAAACAAACAAACATCTCTTGTTTTCCAGTCAATCTGCACTTCCATCCAATAATTTGTTTTATTAACCCTTCACTGATTTCTATTTGTCTCTCTCTCTATCCTTCATTGGCTCTTCCTGTTCTCTTTTTCACCGTCCCTAACTCCATCCTTCCCTCACTTCTATCCTCCATCTCTGTGTGTGAACCAGTCGTTTCACCACCAGTCTGGTTTCTGAGACCCAAAGTCAGCCAGCAGCAGCTGCAAGAAAGAGACTTCATTCCTTTCTGCATATGGTGAAAGACAATTTGTAGAAAATCAGCTCCTGAATTATAAATAAATCAAACGTTCCCTGTAATAAGGAAGTTAGATGAAGGTTATATCATTACTGAATGGAAATACTTACCAAAATGAAAATGTGCTGAAAAATTTCACCAGTTTTGTTGCTGGTGTACAGTTCATGTTTGTTGAAAACTACAGCCTTTTACTCTCAGTGAGCGAAACATAAGCTGTGGCCAAAATCCATTCAAGAGGGATTTGAGTATGTAGTGCGTTCATTAAAGAAAAACAATCACTGTAAGCTTACTGAAAGAAGTCAGTACACATGCTAAAAGCAGACTATTGTCCTAGAAGAAATAATGGAGATAGTGCTCACAGCTGTTAAAAGTAAAATAATTTGGAGATGCTGGTGAGAAGGCCCCACAGTCATCTCACAAAACGAAACAAATAAATATTAAATGTCTCGAACATCATTTTACATTTATTTGTAACTTAAATTTGCAGTGGAATCCTAAAGTCGTACTTTTACTGACGTCCGATGGCATTCCTGTTAGAGCAAAAGGAAAAGTACATTGATTTCTTATAGACCAACTGCAGAAACCAGATGAGGCTAGCATATGATTAGTATGTAGTATTATGTGGGATCTGGGACACGACAACTGTTTTTCTTTACGAATTCCTGCTTTCAAACAAAATTAGTGGAAAAGCCAGTCTTACAAACCAACAGAACCGAGTGAGCTCAGTGCAGTGACTTTCAGCACTGACCGTTTACTTTAGTTGGATTGTGTAATAATGATACAGAGTTCTGAATGGGCGATTCTGAACATTGTTGAATCAAGTTTCATCATATACAGTTTATTGTTGCTGGATTCTATTGTTGATGGGTGTACAAGGACAATTCTGAATGAAAGTGTCAAGAAAATAACTTTTTCTCAGTCAATATTGGGTTTATACTGTATGTAAGTTCTATAAATACAGGTAACATTCAAGACAAGGTAATACGCAGAAGTCATGTTAGAATCAACTGTTAAGTATCACTGTCAATGTAAATGTGAGCAATTAAGCTGCATAATTAATATTCCATCATTCACACACCGGGCCATAAAATTATTAATTTGGGGTTTTATTATCCATCTAGTAATATAGTTTGATCTTTGTACAAGTGTAAGATAACATTATGATTTATTTTATATCAGATAAGCAGTAATTAAATGTGTGTTTGAATTAAACCATGGTTGTTTGCGAACATTAACTAGTGAGCTGCCCAAATGTTACTGTATTCTCCACAGGATAGACAGAGGCAGCTGATCAACCACAGAGCTGAGCTCACATTCACACATACAGATAACTAATTATGGCCATAAGGCATTGCCAGAAATGCACTGTGGGAGCTGACGGGATCCGTATTCCCTCTCCCTCTCTCTGTCTGTCTCTCTCTCTCTCTCTCCTGCCACCATCCTGTCTTCCTCTGTCTCTCCCTTCCTCATGCCCATCATGTCTCTCTTTCTCTCTGCTATCCCTCCAGTCAGACCGAGAGCTGATCCTGTGGATTTTGACATTAATTCAGTGGGACTCATATAATCCCTTGTCAGATTATGGAGCCACACACATGCATGCACATTCAGACACACACACTCACATACAAAACAGACAAGCACCACTTAAATGTATATTATGTCAAATTCAGCACATAAATACCTGATGTACATCCCTTCACGATTGATGTCCTTGTAGAAGTTCTACAAAATCAAAAGGAGAAGTTAGGGTTAGCGTGAGTTTATGTGTATGTGTGTGTGTGTGTGTCTGTGTGTGTGTGTGTGTGTGTGTGTGTGTGTGTGTATGTGTGTGCGCGTGTGTGTGGGATAGACAGCGAGACTTCCAATTTGCTGTAAATGTGTAAGTCTGCATTTACAGTATGTGGCAGCGGATCCTTGTACAGCTGTTCGTGTGTTACACTATAAACTTGCGATAGCCTGTGTGTGTTAATGTGTGGGAGTGTGTGCACGCACGTGTTGTTAGTTATGCAGCACAAACTCCCAGTTTAATGAAGTTTAATGACATCTACAGAGAACAGTGGAGTGGAACGAACTGATGTAACCCCACCTCCCATCACCAGCATGAGCCAGCAGACATAACACACACAAACACTATCATGTGTTTGAATGGAATAAAACAAGCTTAACTACTGTGAGATTCGCTGTGAAGTCAAAGCATACTGTATGCATATTTATAACTGTGTGAGTTATTTTTGCAAAGGTCAGATACATCATTGTTTGCACCAATGCATTTTGACTTCAGTAAGCCAATTTTGTGCTGGAGGCTGCCCATCTACATGAAGGTCAGATGTTTTTACTCACAGCAGGCCACTTTGACACATCTGTAGAACATGCAACAACACAACCTACAGTAGAACTTCAGCATCACCACACACCAAGTGGCGGCTGATTAAAAATACCAATATCTACATCTATATCTATATATACAGTATATATATATAGTATATATATATATATCATACATTAGATATATATATCATACATTAGCTTTAGGTTTGCAATAGTTACTTTAGCCTGTGCAGTGTGTGTGTTTCAATGTGTGTATGTTTGTCAATGTGTTCAAGCGTATTTGTACTTTATTTAGTGTGCATCTGCCTGAGGGAGCACAGTAAATACCTATGTGATTGTGTATGTATGTGTGTGTACTCCCTAAGTGAAGTCAGCCTGGAGGGGGGCATGGATAGGAAAGTGCACTAGTGCCTACAAACCTGCAGAAGAAATTTTTTAGTTGGCCAAACAAATGAAAGAGAAAGGCTAATGGGCAGCTGCCACAGGCTAGAGGCTAAATATGCCTGCCACGTGTCAGCAGGGAAAAAAAAAAAAAAAATTCTAGGAAAGAATTCAAATAAATACGGTAGAGAGTTTGGAGGAGGAATTATATGATTTAATCTGCTGTGGAGACGATCGTATGATGGGTAGATGGGATCTTTTTCTACACCCGAGAAATATTGTGGGGGAGAATCTGATTAGGAGATCACATAAGAGAAAGGATGTGGAACAGACAGGAGCTGATGCAATCCTTTGCAAACAGTCAGAGACCAGACACAGAGATGAATCTTTACCTTTAGATCAATCTGCACACAAATTAAACATGGAAAAAGACATTGGCATAAAAGACAAGGTACAAAATACATGTTTCATAATGAACTCATCAATCAGTGTGGCTCTTTTGCTATGGAAGAGGTCTGTATGGAACAAACTCACTTACTAATTTCTTCAGACATTAGTGTTTCAATTGATAAAGAGCTTCAGGATCTATCTCTCTCTTTGTGTGCGTGTTGCTGTCTAAGATCAGCACCTCTTTGCTGTGGGGTTCAATCCTACAGCTACAGTGTACCGCAAGGTTAGTGTCAATAAATACAAATCCATGATGAAGCATGTCAGATGGAAACAGATGAAACATGAAGAAAACAAAAAATGATGAAATTCTTAGGAAAGGCTCACACCAATATGGTGAAATTCTAGGACCCAACTTTGTACATAGTCCTGTATCCACACTGGCTATACTGCACTGTAAGAAAGCTCGCTTGAAAGTCTTTGTAGTGGAGAAGGAGTCCGTAAAGCTGATCCAGCCTGCAGAAGGACAAGGCGAAGACAACTCAGCCAGCTAACCGGTGCATTTCAAAGAAGGTGGGACTAACCAGAAGATTGACGGTGCAGCTCATACGGTTGTTGCGGCTGTCGTCGCTCATCACGGTGCGGTAGTCAAGGAGACGGATGAGGAGTCCCTTCACCAAGGCGACAAAGTGCTGCACCTGTGGCCTCAGCGTGGGTTTCTCAGCAGCACAGTCCAGGAGGCTGGCAGACAAGCACACACAAGTTAATCATCAGAGAATGTCTGAGAGGATTTTACCTTGATAATCAGTGCTGAAGTGCTGCAGGCTTTATAAATGTATTATTGAGAGACCAGTGACTTGTGTCAAAAATCACTTCTGAGGAGTAGCAGAAAAATGTGAGAAGTTGTTGGGAGAATAGCAAAGCCATGATGGTCAAGCTATTTGAATTTAACCATCTTTGTACCACATTACATTATATTTTTGCTGTACTGTCACCTTAATGTAATTCCACTGATCTTGTCTATATACTTGTCAGGCATTATTGATTGCTGTAATTATGGTTTTAAGTTTTAATACTCAGGCCTACATGGTCTCCAGCAGTTGCATGTATCGCTCATCGCCTCCTCCACCTTCCACTTCATGGTCCAACTTAAGAATGATCTCATTCTCAAACTGCAAAGGAAAATAGTGAAGGAGAGAAAGCAAAAGGGGAGACACAAGGGAGAGGAGAAAGTACATGAGAGGAGGAACAGAAGAAGAAATCAATTATGCAAGCATAATTAAGGTGTCTCTTTTACTTTTATGTGCAGCATCACAGGAAATCGATGGAGGAGAACAATGTGTGTGTCAGTGTTTCTGTGAAAGTGTGGAGAGTGTGTTTGCATAAGTGATTTTTTGCACTTATGCATGTCTCCACAGATGTCTCTGTCTGGTTAAGTTGGTCTGGAAGTTTTTGTATGTGTGTGTGTGTGTGTGTGTGTGTGTGTGTGTGTGTGTGTGTGTTTGTTTTGTGTCATTACCTTGTGGAAGTTTCCAGAGCATGCATTTTCACAGGTGATCATGTCAAAGAAGATGGGAATGGTGGCCCTCCTCAACTCCTCCTCTGGAATCAAAGTCATCTCCAGGATGGGACCCACCATGACAGGTATGAAACAGATCTTATGACTGCCTGAGACAGACAAACAAACACACACACACACAATACGTATTAAACACACATTATGTAACTTTTGCCGCTAAAGGTCTATCAATCAAAACAATAACAAAACACAGCCATGACGTCAGCCATGACGTCATGAAATAACAAGGGTTAATGGGAGTTGTTGTTTTCATCACAATTGCCGTAAACTTCTCCTGGTTTGGATTCCTTCAGTGTCACTTATTCAGGAGGATTTTACCAGGAGCCGAATTACCCACAGAGATCTCATCCTCTCCAAAACAAACGGACCAAGGGATTAAAACCGGTAGAAACAAACAAAAAAAAAAACAGTGATTCACAACGCTCTTTGGCGGACACAGGACGTGTCTGAAAATGTGGCTTAAAACTGGATAAAAGTCAATTTTGAGCTTCTGGCAGGCGACCTACAACACCGACCCATGCGCACAGGGGATATGACATCATTGACAGGTGACCAAATGACATGGACATTTACCATGATTAAAATCCTGTATTCCTCTAGGTTTGAGAATTGCTGGAAACATTTGGGATAATGTAAGTTCACAACTCAAAAAAATATACAAAACAGGTCGAGTTGTTTTTAGACATTTTAATGTGGAAAAATTATATATTATAACTTTAAAACAGGATGAGTAAAGCCATATCTGACCACTCTCCCCATGCTCACCAACTGTTCCATCTCTTGCCTGCAGGTAGGCTCCACAGGTCTCCCTCCGCCAAAACATGCTCATTCAATAAGATCTTTTCCCTCTTGCAATAAGGCCTTTGAACTCTGCCTCCTATCCCCAGAATATATCCCAGCCTTTCTCTGCAGCTTTCTCTAACTACAAAGGAAGACTGTGGATTTTAGTCATAGTGTTATCTTATACTGATATCTGCTTATGTGAAATGGTGCTGACAGTGTGAACCCTTGTTATCATGCTGTACGGAAAAACAAATTCCACTGAATCTCGGTTGTGTTGTGACGTGAAGGGAAAGTGAAGTGACACTTGCGCCCTCCTACACACACACACACACAGAGGTACAGCATATCTTGATATGAGGGCAAATACATGTTTGCATACTCAGACGCAGCAAAACAACCACACTAGATTTTCTTACCTAGTTTGTACCAGATGTCACGTATAGCAAAGCCAATTAGTCTTCTCATATCTCCATATCTGACAAATAGAGAGAGAGAGGAAATACACAGAAACAACAGACAGAAAGAGAAATCAGGCAGTTTAGAACAATGTCTTGATCAATACCGTATATTCACCTTCAGAAACTCAACAGCAGAGTGGGAAAGATAACGCTACACTGCTGTGCCCCCAACATGAACTAAATTGAATGTCTCTCTATGGGCAACACGTGGTTTTAATAGGCAGTGGGAATGTAAACAGTAAATGCAGACTCCAAAATAGACCACAAATCACTGAGTGTTTCATTAGAGCAGGGAGAGTAGGTGTGGTGTGGTAATACGGAAATTAAATGGACTTCTCTCACTTGGCAAGAATCTTGTTCCTCTTGGTTGGAGAGAAATGCTGAAGCTGCAGAGACTCCTGGGTAATAAATGCTACCGCCAAGTGGAAGTAGTTATTCCATAACTAGATGGGGATGTAGAGAAATACAATAGAGATTCATGTTAAAAAGGAGCACAGGCTCAGGCAAAGTACACAGATGCTGTCAATATGAGACAAAGCTTGTACTGTAAATTCACACAGATATACTCACCTGCACTTCGAAGTCATCGTTGTTGAGGAACTTTTGGTTCATGGTGTCGGCATAGGTATTGATGGCTCTTAGGAACACTCTAATGGACAGAGACACACACACACATATATATTGTTTAAAACACAAACACACAAAATATGCCAAAGTAGCATTGACTCAAGTGAAATGGAAAATAATACTGCAAAAATAACTTCCTCATGCTGTAGTTGGATGGTTGATAATTGATAGATAGACAAATAAATTAATAAATAAAAAAGCAAAAGTTTGTTGTCTAAAAATAAAAAGATGAGAATCTGTCAATGATCACAATGACGCTATTTCAGCTTTTCCTCTTGCCCATAACTTTATACTGCTGTTTCCGACAAGACTGTAATATTGCTTCAGAGTCAAACCTCCTGTCACAATGATAGATCATGATAGCGACTTAACACAGTGTGTGCAGGTGTATCACTGAGTTGTGACTATATGCATTTGTGCAGTTAAGTAGCAAATCTGCTCCAGCTATCTATCATCGTTATCCAGAGCCAACTGCCATTCCCTCTTTTTAAGTGGGACTCTCGCTTTGGCTCTGTATCTGCACATCACTTCTCTAACCCCGGTCTGCAGACTCCTTATCATCCTGTCTTTTCTTCTGCCTCACTCTCACTTTTACCTGTTTGCCTTTTCTCTTCCTCTGACACAGCTTTAGCCTCCCGTCTAGCTCACATCAGAAAAAAAATACACAGACGGCTTCACTCCATCAGCTTACACACACACACAGACGCGTGTGTCACATCAGCTGTTTTCATCATTTCAGCCTTGATCCCAGTTTTGCTATCTCTGACTTATCCCTGTGTGGGTTTGTGTGGATGCACAAGTCACTGCAGATGTAAACAATCCTTTAAAATGCACTGGGGTAGCTTTGGGCTATACAGGTTACAGAAGCAGAACTGAGACTAGCAGGCTGATGATCCAAATCTGGGGCCAGTGTGTGTGCTCGCAGTATGGTACCTGTTCTGTACCATGATCATGGCCATCCAGTCAGAGGGATACACATGCTTTCCAATCAGGTCCTTGAAGAGTAGGAAGGACTCCATCAGGAAGTCCTGCAGTAAAATATGAGTGTGTGTGTATATAAGTAAAAGTTAACACAATATACAATATAAGTTTGAAACAAAAACAATATTGTATCATACACAGTAACTTTTTATTAGTATTGTGTTCGTATTTTTATATCTGACCATCAAGGAGTATCCAACAGAAGTTGGCAAGTGTCTGTGTGACTTACCACTAGATCACTGGTTCCAGTGAAGGTTTCTATGTATGTAGCATAGTGCTGATCGTCCATCTGACTGAGGATAGCTGTCATGCAGGCGACCACCCTGGACTACAGAGGTAAAGTGTGAGAGAAACAAAGAAAAAGAGAAGCACCATTACCTTTTAGCCACTGTGCAGCTGCCTCTTAAAGTGAGTGCTATACATCTAAAACCAAATATATGTAAAATTCTTAAGGTAATTTGTTGTAACACATTGTCTAATGCTTCCATGAGAAAATTTCAAAGAATATCTCAGACCAGTTCTCTCACTTGCTAATTTGGCCCATCATCATATAACCTAACCCTAACCTACATAACCTGGAACAAAAGGGCTTCACTCTGAACAAGAGAAACTGTCAGAATGTTATTTTTTAGGATGCTGTATGCATCAAAAAGGCATTACCACAATTTTATTCAATTACTACAAACAAACAGAACCATTGCCAGGAAAACTGGCAACCTCTGCAGTTTCTAAATTATATTGTAGTTTTCATGGTACAAGGTATGATTTCAATAAAAAAAAAAAAAAATCAAATTTTCTATATAACACAAAACAGAAACAAAAACAGAATTAAAGCTGTTAGAGTTCCCGGTGACAGCAACTGGTGATAGGTGCAGCACTTTTAATATGTATAACTTTTTGTAAAGAAATAGAGAAAACAACTTTAAGTATATGACAGAGAAATTTCAGCAAGTAAATTAAAACTTTTGGTGATTCTGTCAATCAATGATAATGAAGAAACAAATCATCAACACTTCGTTGAAGGCGTACTCGAGGGGAGCTATAATTTCCAATAGCACAGCCAGGAAGAAGAAGGCAATTAGTTGATCCTGACAAGCAAGTAAAGAATAATCCCTCAGCGACTCTGCTCGAGAAGGCTGAAGCCACTCGATCAGCTCTTAACCAACTCCTGATGCAAAAAGCAGTGGCAAACATCTTTCATGCTGACCACAGATTGTCTGAAAGTGGGGACAAACCAGGGCAATGGGTTGCACGCTTGACAGCTGGTAGACATGAATCCAAGGCTATCTCCTCATTAAAGTATGAGGCTGGAAAAAACCATTATGAGACCAAAATGTCAGTAGAGATAATAAAAAAAACCTCTATCCCTCAGACTTCCCATCCCCCTGCACTGTATACAGGGTTTTTTGGAAAGGGTCAACCCTCAGATAAGACTGCTCATGGAAGGCCAATAACAGGTGAAGAGATCATAAATGCAACAAATACAGAGCAGAAATGCTCTTAGAGCAGGTTGATATGGCCTTGAGTTCTATAGAATATTCCAAGATTAATTAATTAAATATGTACCTACATTCAGTAGAAAAAGGTTCCCTTCACTGTTCCTTGTGTTCAGCAAATGAATAATTAATTCTTAAGAAAGACAGATCCCCTGACAAATGCAGCTCCTATCGTCCCGTTACCTTAACAAATATAAAAGCAGAATTCTCTAAACTATTCGGTCAGATCAGACAGGTTTTCTTAAAAACAGTAACTCTGTCAGCAACATGGAGAAATTACTCATGATCCAGAACCCAAACACTATCCAGACCCAAGGTCTGACTCTGTCTCACTTGACTCCAAGAAGGCCTTCAATCTCATAGAGTGGCCTTATTTATTCACCGTCATGGAAAGGTTCGGCCTTTTGGAGGGTTTTATTAAATTCATTAAGCTAATATAATATTCACCCAGGGCCAGTGTACTTTTAAATTGCATAAAGTGCATGTTGGGGAGATTTATTACCAAATGAGATCTATCCCATATAAATTTTGTTATATGCTGATGATGTCTTACTGTTTATCACAAACTATGAGGAATACATACCAGCCTTAATCACAATTATTCAACTTTTGGGCCCTTCTCAGAATACAAGATTAACTTTGATAAATCGATAGCTGTGCCAAATGGATATGGTAAGACTATACCAAACCTGCCTCACCTTCAATTTACCTGGTCTAACTCAGGGTTCTCGTACTTAGGGATTACAATAACCACAAATATTAGGAATTTATTAAGACTAAATTTTCACACAGTGCATAAAGGCATCAAGAGTGATCCTGTGTTACCCCGGCTACTCTATGCTATGCAGATGTTACCTATTTACTTTCAGTTGCCACTTGAGTTGTAGTTGAGTTGTAGTTGTATCTATATGCTCTTTTTGGATTACTATGCGAGCTT
Source organism: Seriola lalandi dorsalis (assembly GCF_002814215.2). NCBI lineage: Eukaryota > Metazoa > Chordata > Actinopteri > Carangiformes > Carangidae > Seriola > Seriola lalandi. Next base: position 318,375 of record NW_019525122.1, read on the forward strand.
ACAAGCAAAGAGAAAAACCCACCTCAATTCAAGGGATAAGCCAATACTTCAAAATTCTATCAAGATCTAGTGAGATATGAATACATTTCCAGGTAGAAAGGGTACCTTTTCACACCTGATGCCACTCATGAATAAAAGGGACTTCCCACCTGGTATTACAAGAGCTGTATTTCGTTCCTGGTATAGAGAAGGAGTGAGAGTGATAGGAGACTTGTTTGATGATAATAAAGTTTTATGTCCTTTACACAAGTTCGAGACACTTTTTGACTTTCACAAAAATACTTTGTTTTTTGCTTATCTTCACGTCTGCTTCTTTATCAGCACAAATGTCAAGCTAACACAGGACGCAACCCTGCTGGGACCAATTGAGAAGTTTATAATTAATTTCACATTTAAAGGTTTTATCTCATATTTCTGTAATAGCTTGCAGAGTTGTGAGGGGCGTAATATTGAAAGGCTTGTGAAACGATGGAAGGAAGACGTTCAGGGTGTTTATGAAGAAGATACTTAAGACGGATGTATTCAGGCCACCCACTCTCTGCTTCTCAGTAATAAAGTCAAAGAAATACAGTATAGAATATTTCACAGGCAACACAGGACACCTCATGTCAAGAGCAAGATCCCTGTAGATCACCATTGTGTTTTGACTGCAAACTGATAGCTGGGACATTTACACATTTCTTATGGAGTTCTCCAGGAATATCTTAGTTCTGGTCGTGCACAAATAAAGAGATTAGTACAATATCAAAACATAAGATTTGTAAGGGTCTGAACCAGATACTATTAGAGCTGCCGCTTAAAAACAGAATCGCGCACATAAAAAGATGTAGGCTATTGAACAACCTCCTTTTTTAGACTAGAAAAAGCATATTATTTAATTGGATTCATTAAAAACCTACTGTAACTCAGTGCTAAAGGGAAATTCTTACGAGAGAGAGCCAAGTTAAAGAGAAATGACAAAAGCGTTATGCATATACTGCAGCCTCTGATGGACCACTTGCTCTAAGTCATCCCAAGGGGAAAGGACACCTTGAACTAGAAGGCCCCAGGTTGATTTGCCTTTGCACAGCAGTAATTCAGCGATAGTCTGGATAAATGCGTCTTGACAGTGTAAAGTTGGTTATTTCTTTCTTTGTTTCATCTTTCATCTTTCACTTTTATTTTTATTTTTATTTTTTCTCTGAGCTCAGGTCCATGACCTATATTAAAACGATGTATGCACTATTGTGATGCAAAAAAATGGGCAATTCTGACAAACACTAATATCCCATTCGGTGAATGCACATTTCAGTGTCAACACAAAGGGGATTAAGTGGGAATATGGCATGGGAAAAATATAATTATTTAAATTATCATATCAAATCCTGTCATATAAAATCAATCAAAGCAAAAGCTATAAAGCTCTTGATTTCACAAAGATGTAGATCACAGCTATGAACAACAACTACTACTACTTTTCGTTCCTTTAGTTTGGTGCTAAACTTGCTGGAGGTTTTCAGTGTTGGAGTTTTTAATGAGGTATTAACTCCTCTTTATGTGCACTTAACTCAAAATATGGCCCAAGGTGAGAACACAAAAACACATGCAGAGATGAGTAAAAGCAAGAATTAGGGGTAGAAGATCAAAGTGGAGAGCCAGAGACACAAGAGGAGGGAGAAGGAGCAAGCATCACGACTGTGAAAGTTAGACACACATGAAAGATGGGGATAAGCACCAAAAAGAAAGTGGATAAAAGCAGAGAATTCACAGAAAATGTTGAGCAAACCTCTTCACATGCAGATTCTGAGAGAGGGATGACATTGAGAAGGCGAGCGGGCAACGGGGGAGAAAAAAAACAGAGAAGAGGACAAACACTCCCCACCCTGTCCCTTTTAGTCTCCCTCTATCCATGTCCTGCACCTGTTTGTATGATGTCACTTTTACAATAAATTCTTTCTCTGAACATTCCTACCCTTGTAAAACCAATAAAAGTAGCTATTGTGAACCTAAAATTAAACTGTAATGAAACTATCCCCAAGGATTCCACTGGCAAATTAAGATGTCAGTTTTCAATCTGCCAGCTTTATTTAGTTTTTTTTGAGTCATCCACAAACAAGGAGGCATGACCCTCACACCGATGAAAGTTAACAGCATGAGTCCGAAAGGGAACGGGGCACCGGGAGGAGGGAGTCTTGGCTTTTTTTTTTTCCAGCTTAAATCCAATTCCAATGTGTTTAGTTCTACTTCAGCATGAATGTTTTTCTGATCCTTCCCTCTGCTGCACCACATGGCTGGAATGAAGTTCACAGACATATTTTTTTCAGAAAAGTGGCAGATGTACAGGTTTTTCACTTCATCTTCGCAACCAGGCCAGGCTGGGTGACACGATCCTCCAGACTCGGTGGCAGAGAAGGGAGACGTGAGACAGAGATGAAAAATGAGGGATGGCTAATTGAAAATGAAAGATGATTGGCATCTACAGTGGTGACAGCTTTCACCTGATTAAAATGGGCAAGATGTATTTGTGCTTGTCTGAATTCTAATAAGGAGATGTACTTTCAGTCAAATATGCATAGTTTTCGAGCAAATATAAAGACACACATATTGATAGAGGAAGCAAGTGTTTTCAGTTGGACTTAAAACTTCTTACATAAATGTCTAACTGGAGGTGAGTACTGTATGTTCTTGTGTGTGTGTGTGTGTGTGTGTGTGTGTGTGTGTGTGTGTGTGTGTGTGTGAATGTGTGTGTGTGTGTGTGTGTGTGAATGTGTGTGCGTCAGTGCATAACCACCCCCGTCCTCCACCCAACTTCTTTCAGTGCAGTGACACCAGAGATCCTGTCAGCAGACTCTCTTCTTTAATCTGTTCCCGTCTTTCCCACTTCTCTTTTCCCCCTCATGTTCCCGTCACAATTTCACCCTTAAAAGTGTGAGGAGATCAATTTAGTGCGGCACTAAAGAAGTGAGTAAGCACTGTAAGTAACACTTACTAATATGAGGTTTAAACAAGGTATAAATGATCTTTAAATAACGTCTCTTTTGGCTTATTCACTAAAATTAACTCCTGTCATTGAGAATAAATGCTATTGACTTGCTAAAGAGGTTAACCGACTTGACAGCAAGTGTCAATTTTGTAATGACACTACAGTATACAGACAGTAACACACACATGCACACATAGACTAACACACACACACACACACACACGTAGCAGACACCAACAGACGGAAGCAAGTCGCAAAATTAACATTGACTCCAAATCTTTCAGCTTTTTCTCGCTCTCTCCTCCTCCTTTGCCTCCTTACTGTGTAATGGTTGATCAGTAATAGGATTAAGAACACACACACACACACACACACACACTCTTGCTCTCTCTCTCTCTCACACACACACACACACAATCCAAAACTACTCTGAAGTTCAGTACTTTCTGGTTTAATGTTCACTGGGTTTGTGTGTACCTGTGTGTGTGCGTGTGTGTGTGTGTGTGTGTGTGTGTGTGTGTGTTGAAGTGTGGGTCACGTGTCACATTGCCCTACTTCAGAGTAATTGGTCTTCTCTGAGGACTTATGCTCCCAATCTTCTTTAACACCATCGGAAACACAATGCTCAAAGGGCCAAATATCTGACCATCGACTGCTGGTGTCCTCACACATGAATGTGTTTCATCAACACTCTTCATCCCTATGTTATGACAAGCAAAGAAATGTGTGAGGCACATTTGGCCTGTGTATATTAATAAAACTACTACAGTGTGTATGTGACAGGCAGAGAGCGAGTGCTCAGGGCTTATTGAGCCGAAGTCCTTACGCAACAGTGAAGAGATTACTGACAAAACAGGACACAGATGCTGGAGAGGTCTGGGATTTCTCTCCCTTCTGCCTCTTCTGCCTCCTCCTCCTCCTCCTCCTCCTACTCCTCCCTTCTTCACTTCCCCTCCATTTATCTATCCATTTTCTCACTCTGGCCACTCACATTAATAATGTATTAACAGCTGTAAAATTAGACTTGCATCAAAATGCAGTTACCTGCATATGCACCTGCGCGACATGAAACAAACCTAAACTAAGTCTTGCTAGGAACCCAGAGCAGCTGCAATGTTTATTACACTCCACAGTACAAAAGTGTCGAACTAAACAAACCACATACTGATTACTCAGCTGTTTGTATATCCTTTTCAGCAGTGGGAGTAAAGATATACGGTTTGTCCTGAGGGTGGTGGTCGAGAGAAGATCACAGGGTTATTAAAATCAAAAGAGTTCAACCTGTTTGAGCATCCAGCAGCAGTTCCGATGCAGATAACATTCCCTGCATATCATCCGATGGCTGATTTATGTGTTGTGTGATGCTGCCATTACAGTGATGGCACAATCAAACTGAACGCTTTCACTGGCAATGAAAGATAGAGATATTTGGGTTGATCACAGTCAGCAATCGCCCCCTCCAACAGATTAAATTAGCACATGGAAATGAGGAGGCGTTTCAGCTGGAAAACACAACATTTGTGCTTTTGTCCGACCTCTATGGTCTAAATGTGAAAGTTATACGTAGTAATTAAACGTAGCTGGTATGACCTAGCAGCTTATGATAGGAAAAAAACAAAAACAAACGTGAAATCTTGAAATCTGTGACTTCTTGCTGCATAATCAGATATAATTCATACAGTACGTTTCATAAAAATATGAAACATGAAATTGTGGAACAGAAGTGGAATTTCAGCTGGGGAACACGAATAGCGAGTAGCCAGGCCAGCTAGTCAGAAAACCAGTGGCACACTGGTCTTTAACTGCCTCTGGACTGTCCGTTGTCAGCATGCTGCTCAGGATGCAAATGGTCCGATTCAATTTCATTAATTTCATGAAGCTTGTGGATTTTGGCCGTAAGTGTTGTTTTGGTGTTTTGCAGGTAAAAACAGGTCTGAATGTCTATTACAACTGGACTAAATTTGATTGAAAACTGTTTAAGATTTTTACTGAGGGCATTTTACTGAGCACATTTTCAACAGACCCTACAGGAACCCTCGCACACAATTATGACAAAAGCACTTAAAAAGTAAAATCCTTTCATATGCGGGTTTCAGGATGCAATTTCTTCCCTGCATCTGTGTCTTGTTTACTTCCGCCCTCAACCTGGATATGTCTGCAGTTACATGCAGGGAGCATTCTCAGTGATTGTGGCACACCGGTTCCAAGTTTGCTAACATTTGCCAGCACAAGCTACTGGTCATAGTCTGTGGAAGCAAATTCTCTGACTGTACTGAGTAGAATAAAAGTATATTTTGTTGTGTATAAATTTTCCTTTTCATTTTTTAAGAGAACATTTTTACCATTTCTTCTTCATCAAGTTTGAATTCTCAGGTTTACAGCTCATTATCCTCAAGAGATGCCCAGTGGGATAAACAGTGAAATGCCATCGATGCAATTAAATACAATCATTAATTTTAAATGAAAACAGAGCATTAAAGCATTAACTTTGACAGTGCTAATTTCAATACTTAAAGCATTAAGGGTTTAATCTATTAAAGGAACATAAAGAAATATTTCTGACATGTTAGTCACAACTGTCGCTCAGTAGCACGGAGCAGTGGAGCAACCCGTGGATAATTCCGGCGTCTACTCGTCTGTTCTCACCTACTGAATTGCCAATATCCAAGACATTTAGCCTATTTTGAGAACTAGAAGATAAACAGAGAGACAGGAAGTCATCCACACGGTGAAAGAGGCCCAAATACATGAATAAATGTATTTCAATATAAAGCTCAGGAAGATGGGATAACAACCATCCATTCAAATAATTCCATCTCACGACCACTGATGCCTTTAACCGCACTTCATCAGGTCCTGTCTGTGCTTTCCTCAACATCGTTTCCTCTTTTCTTCTCCTCTTCCCTCCTTATTCCTTTGAAAACTCATTATGCTGTTCTCAACTGTGATTTTTCATCACTTTTTAAAATAGAACATCAAGAAAACACAGTCTCACTCTCTGGAAGCCTGAAGCACTCCTCACTGTACCATCATAGACACATGCTCATCTCTGACCCCCCCCCCCCCCCCCCCCCGCACCTTGTTACACACACACACTATTCTAACACCTGGGGGCTGAGGTGGGAAGTACAGGAGGGATGAAAGAGAGAGAGAAGGATTGTGCAGAGGTGTAATTAGAGTTGTTGTGCGTGTCAGGGTGTTGTGGTTGTGTGTTTGTCTGATGCAGCGGAAGCAAAAGAGAAATAGCACGTGTGTCTATCTGTGTGCATGCGTGTTTGCGTTTCAGTGTGTATGTGAACATGTACGCCTGTTCACTGTTCAGAAAGCAGATCGATGTGTCCTCAAACTCCCATTTCCCAGTCAAGTACAAAGACACATCATCAGTTAGTACAAATAAGGACGACAAAGCAGAAGGAGGAGGACCAGGGGAGAGGAGAAGAGAAGAGAAGAGAAGAGAAGAGAAGAGAAGAGGTAAAGATTTATTGAAATAAAACACAGAGAAAAAAGGGAAACTTAGTCCCATTTCCCATACTGTACTATTTCTCCTCCTACCATTCCTCGACGATGACATGCTTCTCTTCCTCCGATCTAAAATCTAATTACCGAGACCTTGGAGCTTCAGCACAACTATCTAATGCTTGTCAACCTTGTATGTTTTTATGCACATGATTATCATTTTTGAAGCCCCCATGTGTTGCACTGCACGCTGGCTGCTTATGTAACGTGTACAAACACAAACACATTCATACTGTCACACAGACACACACGCCCTTTATGCTGGTCTTATAAGAGGTCAATTGAAACACAGCGCAAGGTGAGTCAACCACTTTGCAGTGGCGCATACATCATCAGTTATTTTAAGATGGGGTGGTGGGGTGGTGTTGGTGGGGGGGGGCAGGAAGGACACTCACATGGATGCTGCATCAAGGGACTGCTCAGGGAACACACACACACACACACAAACTAATTTATTGTCCATACAGACACTTCACCGACAGTTGTAACTCAAAACACAGTTACATAAGGACTTGTACACAAACGGGACACAACTGTATTACTCTAGCTGTGAGACTCTCTGCTGTACTAGTGCACATTTATGTCAAACAGTTTTTAACATTAACCTTTATCTCTCTGACAATAAACCTGATCTGACTCACATTCAAAATCTTAAACGTGCCCATTAAAGGAAGTGCACATGAGCGAAACATTCTCATCTTTCCTGGTGCATGACAAAAGAGGAAATTAATTTGAAAATGCACGATTCCTGCTGTGCACAAAAGACAAAACACTCATAATTAAGCATAATTAGAACCTGGTATCATGTGGCGTTTAATCTCACTTTCTTTTCAATTTACCTCCTTTTTGTCTCGGTTGCCCCAAGATAGAAAGCCGCGTCATCCTGAGCTGGTGTGAATGGGAGCAGAGAAAGAAAGAGAATGAGATAGAAGGAAGGTGGGTGGTGGGACAGGGAGGATGAGGTAAGTCTGAAAGATGAAGAGAAAAGAAGAGGAGAGAATGGTGTGAGGAGGCTAAAGTGGGGCAAAAGACGATGGAGGACAAGGCAGCTCAAAGGGCAGAGTGAGGTGAAGCCGCCAGTGAGAGAAAGCAAAAAAGCAAAGATATAAATAAAATGACTGATAGAAGCAAGGGTGTGTATTTCTATGTGTGTGTGTGTGTGTTTGTGTCTTGGCTCGACTCCCGGGAGTAGCCACTTCTGTGCTGCCAAAGTTTCACTGGGTCTACCGCCATGCCAGGGTCAATGCAGGTGCACACACATAGAGAGACAGAGACACACACACACACAAACACACACACACACACACACACACACACACACACACACACACACACACAAAAACCAGGGCATGGCAGCGGATTAGCCACCAAAAGAGAGACAGAAATGGGGAAATAGACAGATAGCGAAAGAGGGAGATGGTGGAGGGATTAATAACGGAGTGATGGTGTTTGAGATATAGGTGAGTGCAAAAGAGAAAGAGAGAGAGTGAGAATTGCAGTGGGTACAGAAATAGAGAAATAAAGATAGATTGGGGAAAGGCAGAGAGAGAGGGGGGTGAGGGATAGAGAGAGAGAGAGAGAGAGAGAGAGAGAGAGAGAGAGAGAGAGAGAGAGAGAGAGAGAGAGAGGAGGGAGGATCACAGGGCTCCGTGAGCATGCGAGGATCAGCAGCAACAGAATGAGACAGAGAGAGAGATATAGAGCGGTAAAGAGTCGGAGGAGAGCGCTACTGAGGACTAAAGGACTATCAGAGAAGAGAGAGAGAGACCAAGAACAAGGGAGAGGAGAAGAATGCGGACCAAAGAGAACCTTAAGAAAAGGTAAGTGACTGAAAAAAGCAAAGAAAGACAGTTGATGAAGATTATTGAGTGTGTGTATGCAAGTGACAGCATAAAAGCCTGCAATGTTTTCTTCCTGGTAAAGATGCTCTGTTATGACCCTCTGAGGAATATTTCCAGTCTGATAGCCTGCGGCTGGTACTTTATTTTTCAAAGCAGCTCATTCAAAATTTAAGACACCGGCCAGGATTTTCTACTGAGATAATAGTGATTGGATAGAAGCAGGTACTGGACAGACAACTGGACTAATGGTCAAAATCTATAGTTTTAATCTCTGGACAACACAAACAAACAAAACAACAAAAACAAAGAAAATATACACACACACACATATAATATATATACAGTATGTATATAAATTGTAGGTATGTGGGTGTGTGTGGCAGGTGAGTAATTCTATCTGTGACACTAGGATTGTAGATAAATATGCCTATGCATCTTTGTGTACTGTATGCGTATGTGTGCAGTGCTTATTTTGTGTGTTTGATCATACGACATTAATTACAACTTTTGTTTTTAACGTGGATTCCAAATGTTTCTGTCTTTTCACGTGTGTGTTGTGTGTGTGTGTGTGTGTGTGTGTGAGAAAGAGAGAGAGAGAGCGAGACTGTGTGGGTGTCTGTTGTCCGATTACTATTAAAAGCTTCTGAACTAATCATCAGAACAGCTAGTGTAGCTTTAATATGGGATTATATTGCAACAACCCTTCTCTTATACACTAATGCTGCCCCTGTGCATCTGTGTATGGGTTTGTGTGTGTGTGTGTTTGTGTTTGTGTGTGTGTGTGTGTGTGTGTGTGTAAGAACATGCACAACTGTGTGCAGAGATCTACAACTGACAGAGTGTAGATATATGTGACCTGTGCACTTAACAATTACATAACCTCATCAGACAGTTAAGAGCATAATTTAAAATGACAGTTTGTGCATATGCGTGTGTGTGTGTGTGTTACACTAGTCTTTCATGGTCACAGACAAACACATCAACAAGTCTGTGACTGTCTGTGACTGTGATTGGTTCCCCGCTCTTGTGGGGAACCAATCACAGTCTTTCTTTCCTTCGTTTGTCACATTTCAGTGTCCACTTGTGTTTTGAGTGTCACTATGCTGCTTTTCCATTTAAAGACTTTATAAATGACTGTTTAAATGATGAGCCTACAACAATGGGAAGACATACAACAATGGAAGCACATTAGTTGAATAAATGATAAAAATGTCATAATGCTTGCATGTATAAGGAGCTTATTGTGGTAATGTGGTTATTAGTGATGCACAAGGATACTGCTAAGTGCATTTCTCTGTTTTCAACCTTGGATAAAATAATGATGCATGCTCAACATATGTTTGCAGGATTCCTTCAATTTTCTCATTAATGCACTTTATTCATTTTGATTTTTTCAAAAACTATTTCAATATGCAAGGGAGTTAAATGTTTTAACCAAAACCAAAAGAGATAGCAGTACACATACTGGAAACTACTGCAGCACAGAAAGAAATAATCTATAATGAGGGTATAATGCAAATTAAAGACTAAGGAAATGTAATCAATAGGTTGTGGTATTATACTGCATACTGGAGAGAGAGAGAAATAAAGGTTAACAGAGACTGACAGGAAGACAGAAGGCAGAGTCAAAAGAAATGTGTGTGTACTTGCATAGACATTTGTGTGTGTGTATGTGTGTGTCACTGACACTTTAGCCGATCTGCTAACCAGACAGACTGTGAACAAGTGATGAGGAAGAGATGAGATGCGTTGAAAGAGAAAAGGACCAGAAAGACAGAAGGGCAGGAAGATGGATGAGGGAGAGGGAGAGAGGCCAGTGGGGGCAACAGGATGGAGAGACAAGAGGAGGGGAGATAGATTGTGGGTTAATGATTGAGAGATTGAATGGGATGTGTGGACAGGATGAGTGATATAGCATAGCATAGCAGAGGAGAAAAAGATGAGAGGGGAGAAGAGGACAGAGAGAGGAGGGAGTAATCAGAGGACGGGGACAGGTGAAAAGAAGGACTAAAAAGACGAGGTTAAAGGAAGAAAAGGCCGAAGGACAGAGGGGGGAGAGTTTGCAGTTTGAGCAAAAATGCAAAACCGAGACCATATCACACTCTATTACCCACACTGCATCAGCAGGGCCTCTTTAACATACACACTTTGTTTTCCTCTGTTGGCTTACAGGCCATAGTTTCTGACTTCATCATGTTTATCTCTGATTATCAAATATTTGGTGGCAAATATCTCATAAATATTCTGTTTTACATTGGTTTCTCTGCTCCAGTGCTCAACAAACACACATTCTTCTCGCCAACAACACAAATTAATTAAGCTGGCAGATGGAATAGTCATAGTACGCACTGCCTATATCTCACCCCTTTCCTTGTTAAAGGTTGTAAATAAGCTTATACCATAAAAATCAAACAGAATTCTTTTTTTGTCTGAGGGGCGTCTGACTGGAATGGGACATCACTTTGAGTTATGTCCTATTTATATCCTTATAAACAAGGAGCAAGGGGCTAAAAAGGCCTCTGCCATTGTATTATTAATAATTGAATTCACATGTGGAAGTCCTAGTGAGCATGAAAGTCTGTTTGTCTTCTGAAATGTCTAAAATGGTCAATGATCACCGAATGAAATCCCTGAGAAGCTAAACTTGCAGGAATTACTTTTGTCATTGGACAATGAACAATGTCTAGTGACAATGTTCATGCATGGAAAGTACAACTACAAAGACTCAAGACCTTTAGGTATACTTTAAATTAATAAAATGTTCATCATTATCTGAAGATTCCTCAGAGAAAAGGCTCACAAGTCCAGGCTCGCTCCCACCTCACGTCTAATGAAGAATTAAGTAACAGGCTAAATTAATTTTCTGCTTTGGTCCAATTTATGCATCACTGATTCTAAACATGCACACACACACACGAAAAAGTGCGTAGACTCAGAGGAGTTTGTCCAGGGGCAAGGACTGACAATGTTGGCTCACAAACTAAAGTTCTGAGCTTAAACGAGGAATGTGGCCACCTCACTTTGAGCCTCTGTAAATTAACACATGGGGCCTCATGTTCTGAGAAAATTCTCATAGAATAACAACGATGGTGAGCGAGATGGGAATGTAAATTTATCATTAACGCATAGTACTAAATGTTCCTTAGAGCACAGTCATTTTCTATTATTCTGTTTTGGCCTGTCAGTGTGTGTAGGAAAGCTACAATATGTTGCAAGTTTTCTTGGACAGTAACACGTTCCACTGTTTGCACGAGTTGCTTTGAAGAGACACTTGAGTTTCTTGCTATCAGTGAGGCACACACAATCTGCCTCAAACAATGCTTCAGTGAGAACCTAACTTGAATTATACTGGGTTGGCTGAGATGCTTGGCTTTTGTGATATGAACATTAGCCTCTGTGGCCTGTGGCTCTTCAGTAGAAATGCTGATTAAAGTGCACAGTCCCTGAAAAATACAGTTGCACCCAATTAAAATGCACAAAAGGAAAAAAAAAAACATAAACAACAGGCTGCAGCACCAGCTGAGCAGGTTTCATTACTGTATTCTTCTGTCTGTCTAAGGGACAGGAATAAATGCTACACCACGACACCTGAGAAAAAATGAACCTGTTGACCAATTATGGAAACAAAAGAAAAACAGACAGACATTACAAACTGTCAAAATACTGTGCATCTGAAATGCAGCATGGAAATGATGGGACATCTGCAGATATACTATATTAATTTACAAACCGAAATGAACCAAATACTAATGTCTGCTACTGCTACAAATTCTGGCACAAAGCTAGATCCTTTTCTCTGTCGCTTCACTGTATTTATCACACAAAACACACACATATCTTCATTCCACATAAGAGGCCAAGCACAAGCTGCCTTTAATTTTGTAAAGAAGTACTTCTGCTGAGTTTCATGTTCATTCAGGTGAAGCATTGAAATCATACCTGTAATGAGCTGATCAGGAGAACTGACCTCTGTCACTGCTCATCTGCTGATCGTATTAGTCTCTCTCTCCATCATCAATCACATTTTTAAAAAAAAAAAAAATAGTCAGATGGAGGTTTTAATAATCTAACAGCTCTTATACTAAGCAGATTATTGTGGCTACCTGTGCAGACATCACTCTGACTTCTTCCTCCAATTGTTCATGCCTGCACAAGCTCTCATGAAATTATATCTGATTTTGATGACTCACATTTATGGAAATATAAATATGTATATTCACTGTGCAACATTACAAGAACTCATTCAGATTGATGTGGAGGAGCAGCTTCAAGAGCAGAGCCTTTTCCTGCCAAGTACAGTTATTGTAATAAATGGCACTAAATTATTCGAGTGTCCCTGATGAAAATAAGTGTTCGATTGAGGCTGACAGTTTCAAAAGCTTGTATAATCACAGAAATAGTGGTTATAAACCATAAAGTTCACAAATATATAAAAAGCTAATTTCTGTTGTTGGTTTGAGCCAAGACAACAGAGGAAAAAAATGACCACACTACCCAAAATGCAGTGTGTGTTCCCTGTCTCGAAGGGCCAATAAAGTGCTGCGTTTGTTGTGTTCTGTGGGTGAGTGGGTGAGAGAAAGTGAGTGAGAGAGGCAGTGTGATTACAGAGCAGTAAACTGAGTCTCAAGCTCCCTAAAACACACACACACACACACACACACACACACACACAGTCACACACACACAGTCACACACACACAGTCACACACACACAGTCACACACACGCACACACACAGGGCCCGTCAATCGGCGATTGAAAAATGAGGCTCACCTTGAAACGACAGGGGACTCGATTCGCTAGAGCATCCAGTCCTCTGTTACCACTGCAAACGCAAGGGTGCGCACTCATTCAAACATATATGTACACGTATACACACACAAACACGCACATGCATGCATGCACACACACACACACACACACACACTTTCTGAGACTGCCTGTGTATGTGTGTAGACAATTCTTTAACAGCCCAAACCCTCCAACTGGTAAATTAAACTCATTGCATGTATAAACAGCTTTCATAAAAAGCTGCACCCTGTCAAGACACTCCCTGTAGTGTTTCAAGACTGTGTGTGGAGACAGATGCTGAAGCGTACTTGCAGTGCGTACTGATTACTGACAACCAAGTGTGTGCATCTTCCCAGATCTTCTGGTCTTCTCTCTCTGTATTCTTCAACAACCTCTATCAAACGCTTTTGGAGATTTCAACTTAGGAAAATGGGCCTTTATATCGCTTCCTCTCACACACACACACACACACACACACACACACACACACACACACACACACACACACACACACACACACACACACACACAAATCAAATGCATCACTTTCATCTTGTCCGTGATCCTTCTCCTTCATCTGTTCTCTCCCTCTTATCCCTCCACCACCTCTCTGCACCTCCCTGTGCTGCCGTCTCCCCTGTTCTCCTCTTTCGTCGCCTACCCCTGCATCCCCCAGCCAACAGTTTTACCTCCTCCTTCCCCTCCCTGATCATTTGGCACAGCCAGAGGTGTGATGTGGGCGAGAGACTAAGATTAAATATAGATAGTGAGGGAGGGGAAAGAAAAAAACACACACCAAATCAAAGCCAGCATGACAGAGATGGAAAACGGGGTGGTGGGAGGAAAAGTGCGACAACAAACACAGGTAATGATGAAAGACGAGAGCGACGAGAGGAGAGTGGTATCCAACAAGAATTAGAGAGAGAGGGGGAGGGAAAAAGAGGGGTAGAAAGACATGTGTGTGAATCACAAGAACTGATGTCTGAGGATATGGTGTCACTTTCTGCCTCACAGCTTGCAGGTCAGGGGTGAAGAGTGAGACATGAAATGGTACACACACACACACACACACACACACACACACACACACACACACACACACATGCACATTCACAGACACATAAATGGGTAGTGACAGAGAGAAAGTTTGTTGCAGCAGGTGCTCTGGTGTCTGCTATGGCTGCTGGGAGAAAGACAAATGCTTGGAAATGAGCTGCAGTGAAATTACCTTCAATTGACTTAGTCTGAATCCCAAGGCAAACTGCTTGATAACATACACGCAATCAAACACACACGCAGTCGTACTTGCACGCACATCTGCAGCCCTTACTCTCCGTGGCACACACAAACACCGGCTCGCTCTTTTGTTTTCACTTTCCTTCTCTCTCTTTCTCTCTTTGTTTCGCTCAGGAAAAATATCATCATCATCACCTGCGATTTCTTTTTGCAAACTCAATCTGTTTCTCATCCACCCAGTGGCCTGCTTTGCAAATAATAGATTTCACACACATGCATGAATGCACACGCACACACAGAAGATACCACATTCACACACTTAAAAAAAAAAGAAAAAAAAAAAGAAAAAAAAAAAGAAGCAAACCACGGGTTGAGGTCGAGGGTTGAGACCTCTGTGGCTCACTACAGGTTAATGGTTACCATATAACAGTTACCATGGTGACTGATCATAAACAGTCTAGGCTGTCAATTAGGTGTGACAGCCTGCTAGCCCCCAGGCAATGCAGAAGTCCTTGAGCCAAACTCACTGTCCAGATATTTATATAAATAATGGGGCAATATGTCACTGAAGCAGAAATTCTTTGATCTATACTGACTTATGTAAAGACCTTGCATTTCAAAGCTCCACTGTCTGTCAGCAATGCTCTAGAGCCATACTATTTGCAACTTTGTCATGACTGCTAACTGCACAGTACTGTTCGACACTGACTGTTGTCTAACATGTAGAAAGTTGTATAAAAGCTGTGGCGGAAGAAGTATTCACATCATTTACTTAAGTACCCATACAGCAACGTAAAAATGCTCCATCACAAGTAAAAGTCCTCAGTGACAAATCCTACTTAAGTTAAAGTAAGTGAAAGAATTAGCAGCAAAATGTAGTTAAAGTATTAAAGCAAACATATTGCTTTGGTCGCTCTGACTGATATATTATTATTTACTGTATAATATTATTAGATTATTAATATTGAAGCATCAGTGTGTAAGCAGCATGTTCCTGTTGTAGCTGCTGGAGGTGGAGCTAGTTTGAACTACTTCATATACAGTTTTATGTCAGGGACACCAGATAAGTCTGAGGGGTCATGAGATGATTAATGGGACAGTAAAGAAGAAACAACAAAGTTCTGATAACCAAATCCTTTTTTCAGTTTATAGACTTTTTCTCTAATCTTTGATTTTTTGGTGAGATATTGGATCATTTGAACATTTATCAAGGTGAAACTGTGTGAGAAGTTTAATTTAGGGAGGAATCACTTTTTAGTGGTGCTGTTAAAATCTGAAATGTGACCCTGACTCCACAATTATTTTTGTAAGACGTAGGATACCAGCAAGGTTGGAAACCACTGGTTTAATCTTCAACAATTTTAAAAGCTTATTATATTATCCACTGTGTCAGATATTTATCTTAAAAGTAACTAGTAACTTAGGCTGTCAAATGAATGCAGTGGAGTAGAAAGTACAGTATTTCTCTCTGAAGTGTAGTGGAGTACTCAAGTAAAGTACAACCTGAAAATTGCACTTCGGTAGAGTACTTATAGTAAATGTACTTAGTTACTTTCCACCACTGCATAAAAGAGGGATGCAGACTGAAAACAATCTAAATTTAAACTGTTCCCAATCCTATGCTGCGGCCCATGGGCAGGCCCACCAGCATAATAGAGTGTATTCATTCAGTTTTAATATTTTATGATCTTAAATGAAAACTGAATTTCCAAAGAGTCTGACAATATTAATTACACTTGCTGTCAGGGAAAAGAGAATAAAGGGCTAAATGTCCATTTTTATTCTGCTGACATCAGGCTTCAGAATGAGTTGATATAGGTCACACAGAGCATTGGTATGAGTGAATGTGTGCACGTACCTTACCCTGAATACATATGAACTATTAGAGCAGCAGCCAGGCTCATCACAGCCTGGATGAGCTAGCACCTGTCCAGGGATGTGAGCTCATTTTTAACCACTAAAGGACAACTGCTGAGAGGCACCTTTCAAAAACTCCTGGAAAGCTTCAATCTGATGTTTGTCTTTACTTTTGAGACAAGTTCCTAATGAAAACCATTATGCCAGTAATCTCAGGGGTTCTTAAACTAATAGGTGAACCTTATTCCATTTATTTTGAAAAATATTGTGCTGTCCCAGCCTTGACCCTATACAGCGGGCATCTGTGCTGTTGCACCAGCTGGCATGAAATAAGCTCTTTTTCTTTCTGTCTGTGTGTACGCGTGTGTGCGTATGCCAGCTGGTTCAACATCTCACAATGACTGCAATGAAAATACAAAATTTATGAAGAGAGGAGGGGGAAAAAAAAATTATGATGAAGACATAAAGAAGACTTCAGTCAGATGCAAGCCTGATTTAATGCACAAATTATCTTTCGTGACCAGACCTTTTGTCCTCTGCCTGAGCAGACGTTTGTTGGAAAGTACTAGAATTCAGGACTCAACGTCATACTCGCATCCTGAGTGGCAATGAGGGATCACAGGTGGCTAGTGGTCTGATTTTAATGAAGGTAGAAAGAAAGAGATGTGCTGACTGGTATCTGCAGCATGTCCAAAATGTACTGATGCTTGTATTTTGTGAAGAGATACCTTTGAAGTCCATCTACAAATGCACAGGATTATAAACCACAGAACGGTCAATTGCCCTCAGGAGCTAAATGTGTTTGAGAAAACGATTCCATTAGCTTAAATGAGAGCTTACTTTTAACCTGATAAATGTGGCCCCTGCCACTTTTCCATCCTCCTAAATACTGTATAAATTGCATATGTAAATAACCTCCATTTAATTTCTTATCTCCATCGCCATTTTTTTCTTTGATGTATCCTGCCAATATTTGCTGCTGCAATGGCCCAGTTTCCTCAGAGTAAAAATTTGATATAATATTATCTTGACCCAATTTCATCAGCTAATCAGTGTCAAAGTGCAACACTGAAGTACTCGGAGTCAATTCTCAGGGATCTGAAATGATTAAGCTCATATTATTAATTTTGATTCCCTCCCAAACAATCCAAAAATTGTGACTAATCGTATTAATACCAGGTAAGGCTTTATCATAACCTATGTATTATGTTTGCTGCTTCAAATACATTTTTTTTTATGTAAAAGATATATTTACACTCACTTTAGGCAACATGCCCGTCTACCTCACTGAAAAAAAACAGGAAGACGGGCAGATCAGTGGTGCAGAGTTTAACATGATGCCAGACTTTTTAAACAGATTTCCAAACTGCTTCCATGAGAGATGTCAGGGCATGATATATCACTGGTTTACGTACTGCTGTGGGAGGGAAAACATAACGTCGTTTGAAATGTGTCGCACAGTGTGATCACGTAATGACAGTCTGCAATGACATCCTCAGTCCTAAGTTTATAAGACGCACCGACAAAAGCTCTGAGGAGGGTGTGCAACTTGCAACTTTATAGAGACAAAGGCGTTTGCCTTTAAGATATTTCTTGTCTTTTCTGTTCGTTCAAGAGAAACAACTTGATGAGATTTAGAGTCTTGCCTCTGTAACTCCCACCCACCTGCTGGTCTAATAAGAGGTTGATAGAGTTCTATCGATCTGGTCAGTGTGTGGATTCAGTCGAGGTTGAAGCTTTTCTATGGTGCTTTACGTGCCTAATGTCTGCGTCTTCTTGCCAATGTGACCATTTATTCCCTGTCTCCCACCTTTCTCCTGTCATTCCTATTGTTCATTGCCTCTCTCTGTTCCCTCTCTCTCTACAGAGCAAACCAGCAGTGCCCACAGAATCCATCCAACTCGTCATCCACAGGCAATTGGTCTCAGACTGATGTTTTGGAAGTAGCCAAACTAGTAAGGAGGTCATTAATGGAAGGACATTGAGAGCTTATAGCCTTATTGGATATTGAATTCCTGTCTCAACCTTCCACATACAAACTCTCTCACACTGCTGCACAAACACACACATTCATTTGGGTAAACAAAAGCTGGAAACATTCCTGCTTTCTACTGGATATAATCCTTCTGACGTTGGCTGATGTCATCGCTTGCCTCCATCCCGTTCAGCTCCTCAGGGGGCTGAGCCAACCTGCAGAGGAGTATGGGCAGGAGGGTGGCTGACCCAACCAATCCAGTGCCTGCGCTGGGGGTTCCCCTGGCAGGGGGGCGATGGGGCCCGCTGTGCAGCGTCGGGGTGCAGACATCTCCCGGACTGCGGATTCTCCCCTCCATCAAACAACACGGCAGCCAGCCAAGCAACACACATCGCCCACTCACCGTGGCAACAGGCAAAACGACGACAGCAGAGACAGGGGGAGTTATCAGTAGTGACAGCAACAGTCTGCCAGTGTCCAAGGAGACATCTCAGAACGAGATCAACAGCCTGACACAGGACGACATGGGATCACAAGGGTCGGGCAGTGGAGTTTACTGCCAGATCAAAAGTATTCGGACAAACCCCAAGGACACAAAAGGTAAAAGGACAGCTCGGTATACAAATGGCAGTGTAGTAGCATCTGATGTGGTGGGAGGGGTTTGTACCGAGGCCACAGAAGGTAAGGAGCCGGCCCGTGAGAGGAGGAGGGTGCAGTCACTGCGCGGTGAAGGCCACCGCTCAGTGTTAAAGACGGGGAGCGTTTGTACAGCCGTGCACGCCACCCCACCTCGGCCCTGTCGAATGATGACGACTTCCCCGCCTCGCCTCTGTGGGACTTGTGGGAGGAGGCGATCACAGATTACACCGTGCACAGGCGCATGTCGCAGGAGGGTTGTCAATCAAATAACAGCCAGCCAGACTTTACCTAATCCGCCAAGGAAGCCGTCGGTGGCCCCCAGCCAGTCAAGAAAAGACTCTGCTCTGGACTCTCAGTCTTTCACCAAAAACACAGACACAGCAAACACCTCGTCGACAAAAACATCTCAAATACCGCAGCTGTCACACACTATACCAAAAACACACAGCTCACATTCCAACCACACATCACACGGTCAGAACAAAACAAGAGATTCAAAGCAGCAGACAAGGCCACATTCTGCAGACTTTACTCATTACAGGGACTCCGCCACACAAACAACAGACATACACAACAGGACCACAGCTACCACACACACACAACGAGCACACACACCATCTGCAGAGGTGACAGAACCGCATTCAACTGACCAACACAAGCATGACGAGGCCGAAATCCAGCACGCCGATGAACACACACACCAATACACAGTAGTACAAATCACTTCTAAGCCTCCAGCTTCTTCCCTTAACAGTGAATCAAAACCCACCAACACCCCACCTCTCCCTCCGAAAATCTCTCCTACAACCACTCGTTCCAAACCGAACACACCTGTAGCGCAAACCAAAAACACCCAGGAGACCACAAACACTCCCAAACGAATCGACAAATCTTCCGAGCGGATCAAACTCAAGGACTACACAAAACAGAAGAGCAAATCATTTGACGACCACACACTGCCTTGTAAGACTCATATGAAAGCACAATGTAATGGGGCTCCGGGAGGATTGCTGTTGGGTGGACACACAGGGAACGCTCCACGCGGGCTGGAGAGGCAGCTGCAGAGCGTGGAGGAGAACCTACTGTCCAATCAGGAGAAGATCAAGGTGCTTCTCAACGTCATTCAAGACCTGGAGAAGAGCAAGGCCCTCAGCGAAGGGTGAGAGAGGGGAGTTCGGGGAGATGGGGGGCGATGGAGGAATATAAAAAGAAAAAAAGGAAAAGGGAAAAGAAAGAAAATGGATTATGATGTATGATGTTAGATACCAAGATAGAGAGCAAAAAGAGCGAGAGATGAAGCTCAGGGATACAGGAAAAACGATAAGAGGGGTAGAGGTGTCCACTTTAAGAGTGAAGTGCTTAGAGAGTGAGAGAGTTAGGTGGAGTGTAAAGAGAAGAAAGAGAGGGAGAAGTGTCATGGGAGTGCACAAGATTGAGAAGAGAATATATTTGAGGTTTTATAGCAATATATATACCGACAAGCTTTCAAGTCTGTGTAATAGATTTTAAATGTCAGGCCTGTGGAGAATTGCTGTAGTGTGTGTATGCGTGTGTGTGATCCTATTCTGTAGGGATGTGATACCTGCTAGCCTGTACTCAATGTTTGCTGATCCTTATATCTCTTGTCCTTTTACGTTATATACCTTATAGGATATGCAGTCCCAGTGGTAACAGATAGTAAGAGATATCGTACTGTCCACCGAAGCAAATTCCTGTTCTCTCTCTCCTGTGAATTCTTTTACTCTTAAATCCTCCTCTCCCGCCCCATATCCTCCATTTCTCTTGTCTACATACGTCCCAGTTGGCTTTCTATACTCGCTCGCTATTTCAATCAACACCCTCCCCTTGATCTCAGGTTCTTCAACCCGCTTCAGGCTATTCATCCTTTCCTACAACTCCGCCCTCGCACCTTACTTTCCTCCAGTCATAATTAATACCTTTTATCTCTCTCTCCTCTTATCTTTCACCTCCTTGTATATACCGGGAATCACCTCTTCTTCCTCCATCCTCTGCCCTCTCACCGGTTTTTTGATTTTTCCCTTTTTCTGCCCTGGCTACATGTTCATTGATCTCCCCTGCTGTCATATGTTGGCTGTCACTCTGTTTAATTTTTCTCCTGCTTCTAGCGCTCCCCGGTCTTCACCTCCTCACCCTCCTCCTCCTCACAATGTCACCTTTACTGTCTGTGGCTCTTCTCTTGTAGTTTCTACCATATTTCTTCCTCCCACCCTGAATGTCAGCCCCTTCGTTCACACGTGGCAGTCACTTCCTTTTCTCCTCCCGATAAACTAAAATCCATTCCTTAACCTCCTACCTCATCATTTCCAAAACAATAATGTTTCTACATCTCCATATAAGCTCTTTCCACATGTTTTCACTCCCTCCATCCCGCTCCTTCCTCCTCCTTTGTGTTCAGGGTTAACAGATGTCTCTAGCTCCAAACTAATCCCCTTCAGATTACCTTTGAGGAATGCAATTAATGTTTAAGCTGCACAATAAGGCTCCTAAAGTCAGTGTACACGTGGCCTTGCCCTGTGTGTGAGACTGTATAAGATTATGTATTCATATCCCTCAGTGTGTGTGTGTCTGTGTGTGTGTGCTTGCTGTGAGGATGCTAATGTGTGAGAAAAAGTGTAAAAGGGGTAAAAATGCAGACTGAAGAGAAAGCGAGAGACAGAAAGAGAGTGCAATTGTGAGATAGAGGGAAAAAGACATAAAAGGAGAAAGAAAAGTAAAAGAAGCAGTAAGTAAGAGTATCTGTATGTGATGTTGTGACAGAAATGAAAGTACTCTAAGTGGGCTGCTGTGATAAAGGTCTCGGCTGAGCTAAAGGGTTTGTTGCTGTGCTCAGCTCCTCGTTTTTCTTTTTTCTCCTGAAGCAAATACTTGTCTCCTCTTGCTGTTGTTGTCTTTGATAAAGACCGGTAGGGGAGAAACACTGATGCCAGTCACACAGTCTCTCTCCATGTAATTAAAATGTCCATTTTATCAACATAAATCAGCTACTCTCATCGACACAGTTCAGTGCAGGGGCAGCCAAAATATCTTGGCAAAATAAAGTGTTTTAATTACGTGGCAGTCAGCATGAGCTTGTAAGATGTTTTTTTCATCCAATTTTGTTTTCCAACATCTCTGCACTGTTTCGAGCTGTGTAGTCTTCTTCAAACTTGATAACACGGTTTGCATGTATAATCATACTTTTTTGTAAAGCACATCAATTCTCAATCCAATTACTTTCTTTTCTATTTTCACTGAATGCTTTGCATAAAAGAATTTGTGCCATGTAATTTTGGCTCCCATCTAGACCTACCTAGACAGTCGCTGCAAACAATGCTTAGCAACTGTTTTTACCTGCCTGGAATGCTAAACAGGCAGCTATTCACCCACTGGCACTATTCGAGTGATGGTCTGGATAGTCCTGTTGGGGGTACATCACATGCACTAAACATCACATGGTATTTTGTGTCCTTTGACAACCCCCAGAGAACACACCTGCTGCTGCTGCTGCTGCTGCTGCATTGAGTATGCGTAGGTGGAGAGAGCAGTAACAGTTGTGACATCAGCAGTCAAGAGAGCGAGACTCTTTCCAGTCGAGAAAAACTTGGCCTGTTGTTCGTGCACAGTTGGTATTTTGACCATTTTCTTCCACTACTACATCAAAAAATTCACAAAGACTTTGGTTTGGTGCGGCCTGATACCAAAACCAAATACACCAACAGTTGTTTAAATAATATAAAAAATATCAGGTTGGATGCTGCTTCTTTACGCAGGCTAAAACAAATGGTACATGCAGATAGTTACTGTCTACATGCACAGCTGTTCAATTAAACAACTTTTGTCAGTGTGTGTGAATGTTTTACATCTGTTGTTTCTACAGTCGCAGCTCATACAGAACTGGTCAGGACATTAACAACTGCCCCACCTGCCAAAAGACAGCCTGCATCATCTACAGGTAACCTGATCAAGATAATGAGCTTACTGCATTACATAACCCACCGGTGACAACTCATTCTTGCCGGGAGCGTAATAAACAGACCTGAAACTTCTCTAGGAAAACCAAATGCCTTTTGTAGCTTTGAAAATATTCCATGTTGTATTGTTTTTTTCATCTTTTCCAGGTTTCATCACTTATTTAGCACACCTTGCTTTTTGTTTTATTTTTCATTACCCTTTGTTCTTGGTATCCCGCCATCTCTGCCCTTTTCTTCCCCTCTGATGAACTGTGAATTCTACTCCACATACAATATATCTCTATTATATGTAAAAAAAAAAATCAAGACTAAGAGTGATACCCCTCATGTATACTGAAATAAACATACTGTATTCTACAGATTAGAAGAGGATGCTCGCTCCAGGAAAGTTATTTACACATAAAAGAATCCTCTGTGCAAACAAGCAAAAATAATTCCGTGCCTAAATAATGTGTCTTTCCTGTTCCAGCTGTCTCTTGTCTGTGTGACCTAAATAAGTAATTACATTCTTAGATCCTCTGCAATTTACAGAGCTGCACCCACATAATCTCATACCACATATTGTAGTTGTAGTCCTCCCTTCACCTCCACCCCATCCTTCCCTTTCTCTCATCTTTTCATTATGTAAATCGTTCCACATGTACACCCCATGCCTGCTGAGCCTCTCTTTCTGTCATCTCTAACCTTCGATCAGACTGGGTTCCACTGTACAGCTGTGCCTCATTCTATCTGTCAATTGCCAAAGCTTTAATCGTATGTGCCCCAGTCCCACCACCCAACCTCCAACACCGCTCTTTCTCTCTGCTTTGCTCACACCAGCTGGAAACGTGGATTTTCAATATAGCAAATAGCATAGCCTCATGGAAATCGCAGACACAGAACAGAGAAGAAATATTTACTTTCTATAACTGGAATAATCTGGTATCAAAACCTCTTTTCTAGTCCAAAACTTTTCATGCGCATGTACCAGACCAAAGTTCAGCTTGAAGCTAATGCTGCTTGTTTACAATCGTATATAAAATCTCCTTTGCAGGCCACAGGGGATAAAGATACATTTTACACGGCCTCTATTCCAATTCTCCCTAACTCCCAAAGATACTCGCCTTCCGGCAGCCCCACATCTGCATCCCTCCTGTGTTTTTACTTTCTATCCCTCTGGTATTTCATCTGTACTACATTTCGGATACATCGAATCCAACTCCAACAGCCCTTTCCCCCTCATCCCATCCTCTCCTCCCCTTGATCTTAATTAACACAGCAGGATCCTTAGCCCAGTAAGTTTTAATGAACACCAAAGGGATATGACTGCCACATGGAAGCATACTCATGCACCTATACACACATATATATATATATATATATATATATATATACACACACACATATATATATATATATATATATATAGATAGATATAAACACATGTAAATGAACACACACAAACTTTCCCTCACTTTACACACTCACATGCATGCACACACACAAAGATAAAGACAGGAACCACAAACTGAACGCATGTGGTCACACATACTCCCATCACTGTTCAATGGAATATAGCATCACAGCTACGGCAGTAACAATTAATCAACTAATCAATTAGTTAATCAACAGACAGTTAAACAACAATTTTGACAATCATTCAAATCAGTTATTAAGCAAAACTGGATTTCTGCGCAGACTTCTGAAAAATAAATCTAAGCTCCGAGGCTATAGATTGGCAGTCTAAGAAACTGGACAGGAGGAAATAAATGTTTATGAGACATAAAGTACTTTTATTTTATTTTTTTACATTTAAACCTACTCTGATCTAAGACTGAACGTGTTGTGCAACGAGACCAGTCATTAGACGGTAAAAAAAACATTAATAACAGTAATTAAGATGCTATAATATTTATAAACAATAGAAATATAGAAATGTTTCCAAAGTCCTTGAAATGAATGAGTTTCACATAATTTTTGGGCCTGCAGCTATTCTGATCTCAAGAGTATGTTGTTATTTCTCGCATCATTCTAATCCCTCTTTGCTTTCCTGGCTCAACTTTCCCTTTGTTTTTTTGCACGCATGCAAATATAATCATGTATACATACATGCTAATAGATCCAACAAAAACGGAAAATCAGCTTTCATTAAACACATCTATGCACACATTTCACATGCGTACTCACCCACACACACTTATGCATACTGACAAACGAAAAAATGAATATATTTCACGCTATGTGAGAGACTTTAATGACTTGGACAGATATGCAGAATCTACTCCCTAATCATATTTCTTCTCAAATATCTGAGTACAAGTTTCTTTACATACATTAAATGTGCGGAAAAGCACATTTTCAGCAGTCCATTGTGACAAACGCGCACAAAGGTCAAAAGTGCAAGAGCTGTATTTGGGCAGTAACCGCCTTATCAAACCCACAGAGAGAATTCTGGGTAAAGAGGATGGGAGATAGGGAAAAAAACTCACAAGCAGAGGATGAATTACGCGTGGGACTGAAACGTCCGTCCGAATGATTTCTGGTGAAAAAAGTGATTTTGATGTGGGCTGGCTGCCTGAAGATGTTTTGCCATTGCCAATTCTAATTAATCTGTATGGTGAGAGACAGGGGGGAGAGAAACGTTTGACAGCCCCTCTGTTTACCTCACAAAGTTTAAATGGCTCAGACACACATAGAGATGCATATGCAGGCATGTAAACACACCTAGAGTATTCTCTCACTTCTTCTACTACGCATACACCTAAGCAGAGAGAGGAAATAATTTGTTAATCCTATCACACATCCACACACCTGAACCTAAACCTTTCCCCTGGCCACTACATGATTAACCTTAACCCTCACTTCAACAAAAAAAAAAAAAATTAAAAGGTTTCAATTTTTTCATAACAAGAACACAAAGTCATGCACAAACTTGCAGAGATGCTGAAGATGACAGCTTGCAGAACGAATTAAGAGCGGCTGCTTCTCCCGCTGTGCTATAATCCCATGAACAATAGTGAGAGAGGTAGATATGGGTAGAGAGGGGGAGAGAGGGAGACACAGAGGATTGAGAGAGGGGGAGGTTGAAACCTAGGGAAGTGTGTTGGCAAAGACACACTTGACATAGAAAAGTCCTCATTCTAAAACAGGAAAGACTCAAGATTAACTGAATGTGGGACAGGTGCACCACTTTATTATTTTAGATATATTTTGTGCCTGTATGCGAACAATATCCGTGTATGTGTAGTCATAGTACATCTCCTTTATCATTTATTCATGGCAGCCAGCAATCTCCCTTCCTTTGCGCCCGCCAGAGCTTTTACTTCCTCCTAAATTCACTGGTTTCCTCCATGCCTGTGCTCTATCTCTGGGAGATGAGACCTTTCTGCCCTCCTCTCTCCACGTCTCTGGTGGCAGTCATCTTCTCCTCCTTTACCTCATTCTATATTTTTTCGTTCCCTCCTTTTTTTCTGCAGTGACCTATCTGACCTGTTTCATTAAAGCTCACCTTTCTTTCATTTATCCATCCCTCCATCTCCCAGAAAAGGTTCAGTTTCTTCCCTTTCTCTTCCCATAAGTCCCTGTACACTGCCCCCCCCCCAGCCGTGGGCTTGCTGTGGAACATGCACACGTTGGCTGTCAGGGGAGCACATACGTGTTTGTATAGCATGAGTGTGTATTTAAGTGTGTGTGTGTGTATGTTGGAATATTGGGATACAGGAGGAGGGGGGTAGTTGTCGCTGCTCTCCTTGCCTCATCATGTGGCTCATTAGCTCCAGATGCCAGACAGGCCCTATGCAGCTCCACCCCTAAACACACACACAAACACACACACACACACACACACACACACACACACACACACACACACACACACACACACACACACAAACACAAACACACAAACACAAACACACAAACACAAACACAAAACACTAAAAAGAAGAGAGAAACTCAAAGTCTACTACACTATGACCTGCAGCAGTGGGCACTTCAGAGAGATGGTGAGAGAAAGAGCGCAAGAGCAAAAAAAAGTTCCTCCCTCGCTCCTTCCTTTAGCTCCTCCATTTTGCAAATTCTTCTCTCCTCAGCTATCCCTTCCTCTCCGCTTCTTTCCTGCTCTCTTTCTCATTCTCCTCCCACTTCTCTCATCTCACCAGCCTGTGATCTATTGGTGCATGAAGCGCACAAGAATACTACGGATATGAAATGAGTTGAGGCCTGTGTGAAAGTAAGGGTGTGTGTGTGCATGTGTGTACGCATGCTGAAAGTGCATTAATCTAAGTTAAGAACACAACACGATTTTACATCTAAGCTTAAGTGCGACCTCTCTTTAAGGTGCTGTAAGCATTTTGTGACGACATTTTAATGTCACTAAAACTCCTTCACTCACCTTTCTCTCAGTCCCTGTCTTTCTAATCTCTTTCTGCTCAGTAGACCTCCACTTGTCCTTGCATCCCTCTGCTCCTCTTCTCTCTCTCTACCCCCACATCTAATCTGCTTTTGTGAAAAATGAGCGGTACAAATGAATTCGACTTGATTTGACACTATCCCAACCTCTAAATCGTGCTCCTGCTACCTCTCCCTCCCTCATCCCTGTCTCCTTCCCTATTAACTGCTCTCTCTCTCTCTCTTTCCTCCCCAGTGTGGAGCACGATTTCAGACAGCAGGAGGGACGCTTCCAAGGAGTTATGGAGGCCCTGGAGGGGGAGTATGATGTGCCTGCACCTACTCTGACCAAACCCATGCCAGCACCTTCCTCCACCGGCCGCCCCGGCACCAAGGCCCGTGTCAAGAAACTCCGCAAGAAGTGTTTCTGGTGGCTCTAAGCTTTGGGAAAATCACAACAGCCTTTTTGGGAAGGAGGTGCATACAGGTGTGGACTGTGTTTCAGGAGACTCAAAAAGTAAAGCATCTCTCTTGTGGTCATGTGGCTGTGTAGCATTTTTTTTCTCAGCAGCATCTCTGTAAATTACACTTTCTCCACAGCAATCCATCCTCAGCTCTGACAAAATACACCAGGGATCAGTTAGAAAAAGAGGGAATGCACTACGGAAGGAAAGGAGAGCCAGAGGAGCTGTTGAGCTTTCCTGTCAGATCTGTTTGAGCGGGAGTTTCACCAAAAGATCATCGCGATCTTCTCTGTGCGGGAGCCAGACTTTAGCGGCTAATTTGTGATTAAATTTTGACTAAGGGCGAGGATACTGCTTCCCATGACACTTGTGTAACAACGAGAAGAAGTGTTTGACACTTTGGATGTCAGACAGGCGTTCTGTTTGTAACTTGGCTGACTGGCTGTCTAGACAGATGGATAGATAATGTATGATCGGATTTATGCCAAGATGGATTCACGTCTACAGCTGAGAATGAATCTTCACAACAATTTTGGCTAAATTACAGCAATAAGGAGGGGAACTGGAACTATTCGGAATACTGTGTCTTCGGATGGCTTGACAGCCAAAATTTCAATGTGGCAACAACTGAAGCGCTAAGAGGATATGAGCAGAAAACAAGCTGATGGGCTCTCTGGAAACAAAGAGACAGCACGCTGGATGGATATCAGGGTTTAGAGAGCACACTGGAGATTGTATAAAGAATATATTAAGAGACAATGTGATAGGCAGCTGATCAAAGACTGACAGGCTGTGTCAGCTAATTAAAAATTCTGTCACCATTGACTGACAGAGTGATTGATTCTCTCCTTTATTACCATCCAAAATGGAAGTGTTTTGCTGTAATCTCAATCTTGTTTCAAGGATTTTTACACCTACATGTGCATACAAATACATGCACAGAGGCACACACTTGCAGTCACTAATTCACACATATGGTAAACTCACAGAAACACAAGCAAGTATTCACATACACACACACACACACACACACACACACACACACACACACACACACACACACACACACATACACACATACAGTGCACATTCAGTACATATGTGAACCAGTGCAAACTAGGGGTAGACCAGCTATCAGTTCACTGCTAATGATTGGCGTGTAGTCATGCTGTATAAATGTATCGATATTTACAAAATCAGAGCCAATAAGACACCAATTGAATCTGTTTGAATTACAGTGAAACTAGATGTTGATGTCTGGAGTTTTTCCTAATTCAACACACAGGAACGCTCCATTGACATGCTACAGTGTGAAGAGCCCAAAGCCATCATCTTTCATGTAATTAAGCACCAACCATCTGTGACTTTTTGCACCGTCACAGTGAGGACATACAGAAAGTTACCTATAAACTAAAGAGAAAAACCAACAAGTTGTTTTGTTATTCCCCAGTAACAAACAATCCTTTGTTCACATTAAATATACAATAGGTCATTTTTCCATGGCTATATACTTGTTGTGTAGCATTCAGGCCATACCGCTACAGCTAGCTATTTCATTAAGCTACAACTGGGCAACAAAAATCAATAAGAAAACTGACACTGCGAGCCTACACATCTTATCAAAATGTATAAAAGAAATCAGTATACTTCATCAGGTCAAGGTACGATATCCCATTTAAAATGCAATTTATAATCAATAACCAATGTCCTTGCTAGATTATAACACAGTAAGTATTGGAAATGGCATTTTAAAACAAACTACATATTGGCAGACATGACAGAAATTAGAACAAAAAAGAATCTGTAAAATCCTGCATGGGTCTTTCCCTGTTGCAAACACACAAGACACACAGACACACACCAGTGCTTATGTCACAGCAGTTTAGAGTCTAACCACTAATCTCACGAGGGCCTACTTCAGCTGCTTGTGGGGACAAGTTGTTACCAATTAGTATTCTGGATGACACCACAGTGACTAATCAACAAATCTATATCCAAAAACACCCTGTCTCTGCATTTTTGTAAGCTGTCCCATAACAGTGTGTGAGCTCCCACGATGACCTTCTCTTCCTGATCTTCCTCTTGTATGTACAATAAAAGTGTGTATTTTAAACAGAATGCACTGGTGTCAACATACTTTGTGTTTCAGAATGAAATTGCCCACAGTTGGCCTTTTTTACTAATCCGAGTTACACAGCAGACAGTGAGACACAAGAGAAGATTCTGCAAAACGCTTGACCCATCCGTTTGAGGAAAGTCAGGCACGCTGCAGATCGCACATATGCAAAGTTGCATGTACTTACAATCAGAGCGTGCTCACGACCCATCGTGATGACAGTCCGGTTGATGATCCTCAGCAGAGACACGACAATGTCCCGGATATGTTGAAATGTTTCCCCCTGAGATAAACAGAGACAGAGAGCAGGGGAAAAGAGAGTGGGAGAGAGGGATGTAGATAAACAAAAGATTGTTAGATTTCCTCAAATGTAAATCCACACGAAGACATATAAACAGATGCAGAACAGCTCCTGTGCTATTGAAGCAGTGTCACTAATGTTGATGCTGCTTCCAGGGATGTCTCTGAACTTTTTCTCTACAGAACTTTGGAGACTCGTAAGGTTTTGTTTGTGCAGCCGCCACCGCCACCGCCACCACCACCACCACCACCAGCACCCCACCCCTCACATGAACTCTCCTCACTATGAAGACACAGTCCAAAGCTTCTCTTGGGTTCTGAAAGGATGCCTGATCAAATGAAAGAAGAAAGAGAATAGAGTTTTTCTGAATCTAAAATTTAAAGACTGTTCACTTTTCAGAAAATGAGCCTCACCAGAACATTCAGTTAATCAGTTTCAGTGTGGACATTTGAACCGCAAAAGGCTTCTGACACGTGAATGCGGGTTTTTCTGTGCAAACCTGCTTTCATATTCCTATCGTTCCTCTCCCTTTTGAAGCCACTTTTCTATCATGTTTCTCTTCCTCCATCTGCCCGGAGGGAAACAAAGGGGACACGATGTATTTAAGAGTCTGCCTGTCTTTGTGCTCAGACCTTTTCTGAATCAAATTACTGTTTCCTAGTTGTCATCTGCATGGCCAAGTGTTGGTATACGTCACGGCTGGCGCCTTAACTAAAGCCGGACCTGCTCTACATGCTTTGAGAGCCTTAACGCAGGAAGTGTGTGAGAGCTTTTTTCTGCATTTTTCTGCCATTTTGGTTGTTTCATCCAATGGAAGCAAAAGGAAATTGCGAACAGTGGATAATATTTGCTTTCGGAATGATTGAGCCATATAAACAGGAGGCTTTGTCACAATATTCACCAAACATAGCTAACAACTCTCTTCTGGTAATGAAGATAAAAGAAAATGTTTTCTTAAACCATTGTATATCTCATTTTATAATATAATCACAGTTTCCAATAATCCAATTAAGAAATAAACAATAATTAGCACTGGAGTTAATTGACACTCAGATATTGTGATATTTCAAATCAAATACCTCATTATCGATATATGATAATGCCGTGTGAGGATGACTATTGATGTGTTATGTTAAATTTAATAGTGAATATGATGACCTCAAATAACATAACCTCATATTAAATGAAAATGCTTTCACTTTTATTGAAATGCAGTCTTAACGCCCTGAAAAAACGACAACAGTTGTTAATATTATGATAATCATATTTCCAAATTTCTTTTCATATATATCCAAGGTTTATTTAATCAACCTAAATTTGCATTAATGTAACGTTCATCATGCAGCAAATGGGGAGGAAAAGAGCCTCAGGTAAAACAAAACATTTAAAAGTTTTGCATCAATATTGTAAATTGACTTTTAATGGCAAACTATTTGAGATGTTGTTCTTATGTTTGATGACCTGTAAAGAGAAATGGGCTGTGAATAATGACACATAAACATAGGACAAAGACTCTCTAAGTAAAATATGCACCTTTATAGTGACATAGCGCCATGTACACAGGAAAAACACAGACACACACAGACACACAGACACACACACACACACACACACACACACACACAATGTTACAATGAAGCCAGTCAACAGATGCTGACTCAGACTTGCCTCAGGGGTAGTAGCTCAATAGTTACATCCAAACACACCTTAGCATTAATGCTGCTGGACATATTTGTGTGTGCGCATGTGCGTGTTAGTGTGCCACCTTGTTAGCATAATCTGACCCAAATATATGTGTGTGTGTGTGTGTGTGTGTATGTATGTGTGTGTGTGTGTGTGTGTGTGTGTGTGTGTGTGTATACACCGTATATGTGCATGTCCTTGTATTAGCTGATCAGCAAAGCATAAAAAGGAGAGGGGAGGTCCAAAAATAGCAGAAGTAGGTAAAGAGGACTCAAGTTCAAAGTTTTAAACACACCGTGCTCTCCATCTGTGTGACTGTGTGTGACTGTGTGTGACTGTGTGGGTGCATGTGTCCTGGCCTGATGGCAGATTATTTGAAGGGCTTCATAAGAATCAGGTAGGCATGATTAAACCATATTAAATGCACTGACTCAGAGCCACAGGACACAGGGAAGATAAACAACTGTGTGTGTCTTTTCTACCTCAGACTATCTCAAATTCAGACCTACGATTCAGACACACAGGCATGTGCTCAGCTAGTTAGGTTGAGGCGCAGCTGTTGATTTTTGAATAAGCTTAAATCTTTCTGTCTCCTGGAGAGTTTCTCAGACAGCTGTCTCAGAACAGGAAGACGAGATGAGACCAAATGCTCCCTCTCTCTCTCTCCTGCAGAACAGACACACACAGGGAAGTCGATACTCTGGCCGTCTACTCCAAACCGTAGTTTAGGCTGGTTTATTAGTTCTACTGGCATCATGAAACAGAAAACATCGTTTTGGGGCTAGGGGAAAGAAGAAAGCGAGAAAGCTCTAGTGAGCCATGTCTATCTGTCTTCCTCTGTTAGTATCCTCCCTTTATCACTCACACTCATCAACCGCATACACACACAAAAGTTACTTATGAATTCAACACAAACTCTCCCAGAGACACTGGCATCTGTCTATCGCGTCATCTTCTCTACCATCTCTGTTTGTCTCTCTGCATCTATCTGTGAGGCAGCAACTTAGTCAGGCACCACCCAGAGAGGAGAAGAGCGATGGGTGAAAAACAACAGGAAAGAGGAGACAGAGGGTGTGGAGGTGAGCCCATCTCCTGTCACCTTTTCCTCAATGTTGTTTTTCTTACTTCTTCCACCTAACACCCCCCCACCCCACCCCCACTTCAAATTCAACACTATCTCTCAATAACTCCCTGTATTGTCTGTTTGTAAAATCCCTCCACCGTCATATTGTTTATGAAATAAACATTTTCCCCTCCGTCTGTTTAGCTTCTAGCTCTCAGCCATGCTTTCCTGTTCACTTTTTCTTCATCCCTCCTGCGTGGCCATGAGAAGTTTTCATCTCTCTGGCCTTTTCTGCTCTTTTTTTTTCTTCTTTGACAAGTTTAAAAACTAGACCTCCACATTTTGCTTTTTGACCAGATAACTTGTGTATGTGTGCGTGAGTGTGTGCGTGTGTGTGTGTGTGTGTGTCATTGGCAAACAAGAGTGTCTGGGTTTTAGAAAAAGCTGTGCAGCGTGAAGAGCGGCGGTGCAGTCAAGGCCGTTTTAAACTCTACTACTCTATGTGGACTCTTGCAGCACAAACACACTAGACGATATAGATAAGTGTTTTCATGTGTGTTTTTCTTTGACTGCACTTGAATAAACACATTTAGATTCAGAATTAAGGGCCAATTAGTAATACAAGCTTTGCGCTACTAGTCTGAATGTATACATCATCCAATAGCAGACATTAGTCCTCATGTAGTTTGATATAAAACCCGTATGATGCTGCACGTCACAGGCTTTATAGTTTGTACATGGCTGTATGTGTAACTGTCATGTCCTTGTGACAATGTACCACTGCCTGCTTTTGTTTTTACACTGACGCAAACTCATCTCACTGTATTCACTCCACTCCATTCATTACTCCTCTCTCTTCTCTCACAGTGTCTCTTTGCTTGGCTCACGCTTCATTAGTGCTATCCAAATAAATAGAGCTGAAAAAAGCCATACCTTCACTTCAAAGACTCAGCAGGCTGTCAACAACTTGCAGTAGCAATTAAAAAGCCCTCGGCTGGATACTGGTGTTGTATTTGTTGTGTGTACATGTGCGTGTGTGTCCATATTAAAGATGTTTAGTTCGGGAGCTAACTGGATTTTGTTTCAACAGACTAACATGCAGCAACACGCGTGAAGCAAAATCAATTCAGTTGTAATTGGTAACGGGCTGCTTCATTGCATGACTGTGTAACAGAAGATGAAACTGCTTAAGGCTATTCACTATACTCTTTAGGAGACAAGTTCCACTGGGGTGGCACAGAGCTCAAGGGTAGTTCAAATTCATTCTGTGATGCTAGAAAGATAAAGGAAATGCCTTCTAATATGTGGGTTTAAAAAAAAAAGGTTCCCTTGCGTTTTCCCAATATAAATGCTTTGTAAGAAGGAGGTATTGTGTTGTTTCAGTGCAAACGATGCTTGATACTTCAGTCACTCACCAGCTTCTGTTAACTGGTCTGCCTGAACTGTCAGCACCGAGTGTACATTATTACTATCATTATATCAGTTGTGTGGCTGTTTTCATTTTTACCAGACCTGTTCATCTTTTTGTATTTGCAGACTGTGTCTAAAATGAACTCTAAACTGTTGCTGCTGCTGTTGCAGGATGAGTCACTTGAGTTACGCCTCAAGTGACCACTTAGGATGTGATTTTGTTTCCCGCTGACATTTGATTGTGTCTTTTGGAGACTGCAACTGCCATTAAAAAAAAAGGGACATAAAGAAAGATTTCAGCGATACCGGGAATGTTGGAAACTACAAAGGACTGCGATTATTTGCACACAGGCTAAAACTAAACAGAAGAACTCTAAATGAAAGAAGCTGGAAAGAAATAAGAAAAATGAGGGGACACTGGAGAGAGAGAGAGAAAGAACAACTTGGCATTTTGCCTTAGTCGGAGGCTGTGGTTGGTTGTGCTATTTGCAATAACATGGAACATGTGTGGTGGTCAAAGACCGAATGTGAAAATGATCACCACTACACTTTATAAAGTAACATCCACATGTGGCCAAAGCAGTCAGATCTCACTATGTTCTCAATGCATATCTCAGTGTGTAGTTCACAGCTGTCCATGTTGAAACAATCCTGCAGAATGCAGTTATATGACAAAGTGTCTGTGTCTGCAGATACTGTGTGTTTTACTAAAAAGGGTTGCCGTGTGTCTCACCACATTGTTCCTGCTGAGCACCTCCAGAATGTTGTTGAGTAGCTCCAGGCTATTTCTCCTCTCATCATGAGGCCCGTCGGCCATACTTTTCAGTGCCACGCTCAACTCCTGCAGCATCATGGGTAACAACACATCGCGGCACTCTGAAGAAACAAAAGCACACAAGGTCAAAGATGAATGGTTTAATAAGCAGACACACGATAATAAAGCAGGCAGTTTTTTTTTTTGTCGACTGAAGAAAGAAAACTTTCAAGTCTGTATAATAAATTGGATAGTGCGAGACAGCGCCTGCAAGAGTGATGTTTTATTCACTTCTTTTAGGGAAAGCCTTTAGACATAAGACGTTTAAAAACAAACATCAAAAGGCAAAACATCAAGATTTACTGTAATGTGATTCCTCTCTGAAAAACCTTTCAGAACCTAAACCCCGGACCTTCATGTCAATTGTTGCAGCACCTGTGGAGACAGCTGCACCCACACGGCTATGAGTAATGATGCCACTGCATCCTGATGAAGAAATTCATCCCTAAAACCAGACTGCACAATGGAGTGATATCAATCAAGTGTCTATTTATACTTCCATGCAAGTCTGCAGCTGTCTGTCAACCACACAGTCAACACATCAATCACCGAGGTGTAACGTTTTCTCTTTCCCATCTCTGATTGATATCTCATTTTTTAATTCATGTGGTATTTTGCACATGTAATGCATCATCAGTAATTACATTAATACCTGTACATGAAGCTGTATTTCATACTAGTTACACCTGGTGCTCAACCATTCTATAAATCCTTTATGGATTTTAAAGGTTCAGAACTCCTCTCTGGGGATTGTCCAAAGTCATTCTGGGAATTATAGGAAATCACTGAAGGACTACAGCAAAGAGTACTGTAGGTTGAAGTGAAGTAAAAGCAGACCTGTGTAAAGGGAAGGATTATGTGAGCATCTTTCATAAGCAGTGAAAAATCACTTCTGAAATCTAAACCTTCTACCAATAATATTCAAGACTGGATTTTTTTCTTCATATTTTCTAAAGCTTTTTGAATGTGCCATTGTTCTGAAATGTTATTTGCTATTCTGTAATAAGGTTGACATTGGGAGAGTGCCACTAGGCAACAATATGACAAAAAAAGTTTGCTTCCCAACATGGTGACTAAGTATAATGATTTTAATATTATCGTTTTATGGCACTTTGGGTGGGAGTTCCTTCTTTTGAACACGAAAACAAACAAAACTGATGTAATCTCAACAGGTGTCTGGGCAATGAACAATATGTAATAAACTAAAATGAAGGAATAAAAGCCAAATGTGACTCAGCAGTTCAACAGAATGTCTGAGCTCTTAGAAAGAGTCTTTCTTCGAGGTTTTCCAAAGTACACCATAAACTTGCACATGATTTGATGATTGTGTTTATTTACCATCCAACAATATTCTAAATGGACCGACAAGGAAGACTTTTAAAAACAGTCATTGCTCTCAGCAGTAAGCCTAATCAAACTTCAAGTGTTTCAGGTTTTTCTAAGTTTATTTTCATGCAAAACTTACAGAGAGAAAGTTAAGGCTTCCCACAGGGCTGAAATAAATGCAGAAGTAAACCCTCCATATGTTTGATAAAAAACTTTTAAAACTTTTGACTTTATTGAGAAATTGTTGACAACTATGCTGCTGAAACTATGTAATGTTTTATTATTTGATGATTTAGTAATGAGACTGGTAATTTGATAAAGCACGCTCTGACAGAAAATTCAAACTGATTTTTAAGGAAGCCAATCTTTTAAAATTGTCATCTGCTATTGTTTAGAAGTCAGCAAAGCTGTGGCCAAAACACCAGACACAGTTATAGTCCAAGGTTACAGTGAATCGATTCAACACTGTTAAGGACGTTGGTGCAGATTATGTTTAAGTCCAATACTGAAAGTTAAAAACATTTACTGTGTCTCCGCACCACTCAAAATAATTTATGTACAGCAAGCTTTCCTGAAAATATTTCTAACTATAGCAGAACTATTTCCATGGAAATTTAGTAATGCTAATGTTAGCTAGCAGACGTAATTAGCATAAACAACTTAATTTGTCAAACAGGTCCCATTTACACAATTTGGCCAAGGTGTCTTTGGATAATGGATCCCACTCAAGGTCAAATATAATTGTTTAACTGTCAGTACAAATGACGTACTACGCACTTACAAACATGTATAAGAAAACTTGGATTGCAGTGTGCTCCAACATTAACTGATTGTTCTTATTTTCTCACTTCTTCTATCTTGACCTCTCCTTCTTCTTCCTTCTCCATCTTTCTGCCCTCCCCAACCTCCTTCACCCCATCCTTCTCCTGTAGCCGCAGGTAGACAGAGCCCATTAAAAGCTCATTTGGGCTGATGCTCGTTAGTTCCATTATTAACTGAGTCAAGCCTACACGCCTGCTGAGTGGGCCCTCATCACAACGCTCACTCCATCACACAAACATGCAGAGAGGACAGGGGGGGGATGAAAGACGAAAAGAGAGAGAGAGGGGGGAAACACATGAGTCACAAAATGCCCTCAATGACTCAGAGAAATGGAAGGAGGAGAAGGAGGAGGGAGAGGAGGAGGAGATGGAGATGGAGGAGGGGCCTGCACAGGTAGAGCAAATCTAACCAGAAGAGGAGGAAGTTTAAAAGAGACGCTAGCAAAAGTTGGATGACAACCAGAAGTTGTATCTGAGTGCCCTGCGATTAAAAGTTATTTATCGTAACTGATAATGTAAAATTTCTGAATTTGTCAGAATGAAACAAGATGACACAGGGAGGCCTCCTGCTCTTTGCCCTTTAGAGAGGTAGAAAATGGTGTTTTAGATGCTGCCGGCTTTGTATTTTAGTGGAAGCCCTGCTAAACCTGTTTAATCCATCAAAGCAGAAACTCATCATCTTTTGTCCTTTCAGATAGAGAAAACAATGGGCTGTTTTATAGCAGTATTGTTGTGAGCGCAAGCTCCAGAATTAATCCATCTGCCTTCCGGGGGCTGGATGTACCATTAAACCTGTGGAGGGGACGTGCCCTGGTGAAATGACCCCACAGACACCTGCTTCTTTATTTCTATTGATTTAAGAAATAAACCCATCTGATATGTCTGGGTGTAACATGTACAAGGGGAGGAAAAGTAAAAATAGAGAGCAGGTAGGAGGGGGGTTGAAAGGGTATCCTGTTCTGTGATACACTGTGTGCTTTTTGTTTTTACTGTGTCAGGAGCCAGGCATAATCAAAACATTACCACGACAGCAAGTTTCAAGGTCTATGCCAACCCTGACCCTTTGTGAATACGCAGGAAGATGGAGGAATACATTTACTGAAGCTGCACTCACTGCGCACTGAGTAGTTTGAGTAGAAAATGAACATTTATGAACATCAAGGGCTTGACAGTCTACCCTTCCTGTGAGGAGTTTTACATGGGAACAGAAGTTAAAGATAAGTCTAAGGTGCAGTTGCTTTGTAGATATAAGCTTTTTCTTTATTGTACATGTTAGGCATGATCTCATTTTGTCTATTTATCCTCTCAGCCCACACAAAGTGCTGCTTTCATTGAAAAATGAGGGAGAGAAAAAAAAAATCAATGATGCATAATAGAGAGTTGTTGGACAAAAAACCCCCAAAGAGAAACAGAAACTTTTATTAATTTTCCTTTTTTCATTGGGGTTTTTTTCTAAAAATAAAGAAAACTTTCAGCAACAGTCAGGAAACAGACATCCTCAGACTTTTCGT
The DNA here is from genome assembly GCF_002814215.2 of Seriola lalandi dorsalis. Classification (NCBI taxonomy): domain Eukaryota; kingdom Metazoa; phylum Chordata; class Actinopteri; order Carangiformes; family Carangidae; genus Seriola; species Seriola lalandi. The sequence goes on from NW_019525122.1 coordinate 357,039, forward strand.
AATGTACTACAGCTACAAATTCATTGTCCACAGTGACAATCTGTTTGGCTCTGGTTGCACTTTCTAGCCTGCTGATGCTGGTAGACTCTATTTTTCACAAATTTGAATAGTGATGGAAAAACAAACCAAGTCTTGAGCTTTATTTGAAGTAACTCTATATAACCTGTGCTCTTCTGGGATTTTATGTATGCAGAGTAAAACACCTTTAATTTAGTCAGCAGCTACTTCTCATCTTAAAATTCAGAAAACATAAGAAACCATGAGCATCCTAATTGCTTGCTCATCTCTGGCATCCTTCTACTTATCAAGATCTGTCAGGGTGTGTAACGTCTGTTTTGATTTTACTTAAGTTTCGCCTTCCCTTCAAATGGCCTCTGGATCTCCTGAATATGAGCATCAAAAATGATGAAGTACAGGCTGCCCCAGTAATGCTCCTCCACACCCTGTGGCTCATAGTCTCCAGTAACTGATGTGGAACAGCACCTTTAACTTTTTGCAGGTATTTCTAAGTTCCTTGCCTGGCCTAGAATAACATCAGGAATGTTAATATCTACTGCTCCAGCCTGAATGGTAGATTTCTCAGAGACGCTTTTGAACTGCACCATGGTCCTGAGGGCTTTCAGTCTTGTAAGAACACCAGCTACAATGGTGTGCAGCTTCCAGGTCTGGGTCATTCTTTAAGAAGGAATCTGAAATCATTGCTATTTCAAGGAATTAGTGTTCTGGGGCACTACACTGTGGCTGCCCGTACACTCCAACCCCTGTCAAGAGATGTGTGCGTGTTTGTACCAACAGAGGGATATGGTAAAAAAAATTCCTTCCACAAATGAGTAAGTTCTCTTCTTTTCTAAAAACAAAAAAACAAAGATGCCTCCTCACAGTGGATCACATCAGTGGTCCAATTAAACATGATAGATGCCTCTTGCATTTCTTCTTAGACTTTTTCAAAACAGATATTGTCCTCAGATGTGCTCTTGCACGTGTTGCGAGTAGAACCAGCTGAGGTTATTTTAGTAGGATTTTTCTTGACTGAGTCACAATAAACCTTGGAGTACTATCAAACTGGCTGAGTAGTTTCACTATCTGTACAAATTTGCCCTCATTTGAGCTATGAGAATTATCAATGTGACAAACAGTGGCCTGCTGACAAAATACAATTGATACCTTGGCACAAATGCTAGATCTAATATATCTGTTTGTCCTACTGGTGGCTGTCTTTCCCTCTTGTGTTTGTCTCACTGTCTATATCTGTTATTTCTATTTTTGTGGCCCCTGGTCCTTTTTTTGTAAAATGCAATCTCCATTTTCTCCATCTCAATCTTTTGCCTGTAGTTTTCCATCTTGTATTCTTTTTACTCTTTATTGACCCTCTACATGTCCTTCCACACCTTTCCTCTTGATTCACACTTCTTGTCTTTCTGTCACAACAACTGATAGTACTATTCTCTCCCTCATCATTCAGTTTCTCCAACTCAACTTTTCAGGTAAAACATACTGCCCTAGAATGTTTTCATATCTTGATGCATCAATAACTTGCTGATCCAACCAATCAACGGTGGTGTGTGTATCTCGTCTTCCCAGTGAATATGGAACAGTGCTATATGTGCTATGTGCTCTAGACCTACTCAGGCTTGAGCCTTGAACTTCCTTTCGGGCTGCATACAAATCCTGCATCCTTCACTCGGATTGGCAGAGTCTAACCCCAGTCATGGCCCTAATCCTATAACCTTAAACCATTTTTGCAGAGGTCTGTTTGGTGGAGCTTTGTTACGAAGCAGCCTAAAGGGAGGATCTGCCGGAGAGGCTCAACTGAGGTTTGGGATGTGTATCTGTGTGAGAAAGAAGGAATTTTAACCGATTCAGCATTTTTCCAGTTGTTGATATGACGTATTTAAAAAAATAATTAAAAAATAAAACTTACAAGCTGTTGGACAGGACAAAGTTCGGCATAAACACACACACTTTTCTATGTAAACTTGTGTTTCTATGTTTCACTTGCCTGTATAATTTAGTTGCATGTTGTATGTTATAGCCTGCGGTGCAACAGTGCAGTAAATCAATTCAGCCATGCTGTGGAAGAAAGCTTCACCAACAGGCACTCACACACAAATGGAAATCAAGGTCTTGGGGCAAAACATCAGGATGCATTTTTACTTTTTCTCATCTAGCCTTCACTTTGTGCAGACATACACTCTTGTTCAAAGAAAAAGAAATACACACAGGTGCTGACGCACACCGCCCAACATATTCAAGACCCATACCAACACAGCTTCAAGTACTCATCTATATTCAATTCAAAATGTCTATTTATTCTTGGCGTAATCTCAGCCTTTGATTATTAATACCAATGTGTGTCTATGTGCCCGAGTGTGAATTGTCCTTTTTGTGTCTGATTTGGTGCTTCATCACTATTGCATGTGTACAAGCTGGAATCTCTTTGTGCCTGTGTGAGGGTGCGGGTGTGTTTGGGTTACCAAGTCTGTGAGAGTAGACTGCCGCCAGTGCTGGCAAGCCACCACACAGACAGCAGCTTTGATGGCTCAGCAGCCAGCTCATCCCTTCTCTGTTCCATTTTTTCATTTGACAGCCAAGCACAATAAACTATAGCACATGATAATGAGATGCAATCTCAGTTTCTAAGAGGCATGTAAAACTGTGGTGTCTTCCTCTTTCTCTCCATCCCTCTCTGTTCCCTCTCTTTGGTTGTCGTCCCTTGCTTTTGGGAAGATAGAGTGATAGAAAAGATGATAATGAGGAGGTTCGGAGGCGCGATGACAAGTAAATCTTCTGCGCTGCGAGGGGGGTTGGGACCAAGCCAACTGTCTCCCTGCTTGCTGATGACTAAATGTCTCTCTCAGCAGGTTTTTCATTTCTCCATGTCACTGTGGATGTCTCCTCTCATCCACTCTCCCTCCATCTTTCATTTGTCTTCCTCCCTCCTTGCTCACTCCTTCCCTTGCTCCATCTTTAAACCCCATCTGTTATAAAGCCCTACATTTTCTGTTTGTATTTTGGTTGTGCCTGTATGTCCACACTTCTATCTCTCTCTTTTTTTTTTTTTTTTTTTTTAATAAATTGCTGGTTCAATCTGACCACCAATGTATGCTGTGTAAAAGCAAGAAAGCTGTCTCAAAGTCGTTTAGTAGGATAATTTTTTTTTTTTTATACAGAAATGCATAAAACTCTTTTGCCTGTGTGAATAAGTGCTCTCCATAAAGTATAGGCCAATAAGTTACAGATGATAGAGTGCACTAGTGACTGATGGTGATATAGAGTGGCAATGATGTCTGAAAGTGCATTTTTCACTGCAAGTTTTGCTATGACGCTGATAAAACCTGGCACAGAACAAATACTGTCAGCAAAAGCACAAAGTAAACAGTAAACACAATCACAGTAAAGGCTGCTGTCTTGAGTATAATTGCTCTCTCAATGTTTCTGTTTCTCTTCAAGCATACTACTGTTCACATGCGCACACACACACACACACACACACACACACACACACACACACACACACACACACACACACACACACACCAAAACTTGCCATAACAAGAAATTGAGGACAGAACTGGGCTTGTTTGTCATGTTTACTACTAAAACAAAAATTTGTTGCAAAGATAACAAGTACTAGATACTACTGATACTGTTCAGATAATCCCTTGTTTGTTTATTGAGTGTTCTTTTCAGATGCTGCTGAAAGAGGCTTTATTTATTTTACCCTGTGTTTCAAATGGTGTATAAATTATCTCTTTCTCTTTTTTCCACCTGTCTTAGTCACTCTCTATGAGTCACCCACTAATTACCAGCCCTCATCTCAGCCTTCCTCCTCCGCTCCATCTTCCACATGAATATTAAATTGATTGACCAATTAGTCTGTTGGTAGTTTTAGCTGGTTGGTACAGCGTTTTGATCAATTTGACTGCGGCAAATCAATGGTAGATGAATGCCTTGCGGTGAACCATTTCACTGCTTTGACTGATAGGCAGACTTATCCCCCGTGTTTTCTAATAGGAGAGTAATATATCACGAAGCCGCTGTCGCTGGTTAAGCCTGTATCTGAACTCAGCTTTTAAATTCTTTTTGTATTTGTTCAGATTTAATAGGCTGCAAATCTTTATTCTTATCATATTATTATATCATCTCCGATCTACTCTGCTGTTGCAATAATTTGTCACAATATTTCAATGACATGCAATTCACCTGTTATCACTGCTGTTGGACCCAAAGTCCCAAAGGGGATCATTAGGATTTAAACCGTCCCAGAAATGTTAATTTGCTGTATCCTTAGAAACCAGCTATTGACAGCACCAAGCTGTTCTGTCAGGTTGCTCCTGTCTGTAGTTAACATTAAAGCATCTGTACCAAACAAATGAATGGCTAAGTGTGTTGGTACACTGACCATTACGTCCCTCCACTGTCCTTGTCTGTATTCATTTTCCAATGAGCTCACCCCACAGACACAAGCATGGATCAGAATATAAATTCGATGGAAGGAGAGTGTGAGACAGAGGCAGTTCCCAAAATGATTAAACTCCATTCACTTTGCTCCATTAGTCTCATCCATCCCGCTCTTATTCTACTGTTTTATCCACAACCTCCCAAACTGCCGCTCTGAATGAGAGCAACTTCTACCTTCTCCCTCTCTTTCTCCCATTAACCCTGTGGAGCCATCAGCCCACAGCACGACAGTCAGCATAGCTATTTTTGGGTCAGTGTGTACAACAACAGTTAAAAATAATTTGTGGCAGATGGCTCCTCTGCTGTCAAACAACCAAATACACACACACACACACACACACACACACACACACACACACACACACACACAGCACACACACACACACCACTTCTTGGACCCAATTTACATTCATAATTCTCTGACAGGTACAGTAAGCAGTTTTTGCTGGGTGTTCATGAGGATGATCTCACTGTATTTACAGTGAGATGTGACATAAACCTGAAGAGAAGAGAAGAAAAGAGGTTCACAGTAAATATACTTCTCTTCACAAGGAGCAGAGTGGAGCGGAACAGAGAGCAGCCTGCGGGGACATGGCAGCCGTATGACTATTATGTTTTTTATGATTCACAAGCCTGTCTCCTAATACGTCTGTATAACTAATGATATAGCATATGGGCACATGGACACTTAATGGATCACCAAGCAGTCTGTTACACACATGCACACTCATACGCGCACTCACACACCCTGAGCTGCTGTAAAGCTGACAGCTTTGACATTATAGCTCAACCAGCTGCTTTGGGAATGGCTAGAAGGAATACACGACAAACACAGGTTCATTGTGGCGCATGCAAACACTTGCTTACCCTCAGGGTAACCTTCACGCGTGAATCACATACCATCTTTACACCATCAAAAACACTGGCCTTTTATATCTGCTTTAAAAGAGAAAATGTGATTGAAGTAAGCCATTAATACAGCATAATCTTCCCACTTTCGACTCTTGGTGTCAGTCATATCTTTGTCACTTGAAGCTCTCTTAGAAGTCAGATGTAGAAAACCACATTCACTACTATTATAACTAGGGCCTAAAGTGACCTGTCACTAATGCTGATTGGTAGAGAATGTGCAGACAACCGAGATCACTCAGCACTGATTAAATCCTGACGATAATAACTGTACAGTACATCACTCATCCGTAATGATCAAGCACTGACATGCATCTGTTAAGTAATCACAGCAGGAGAAATATAGACATGGGTGTGAGTAATGTCAACAATACTGTATAATGCGTTGCAGTAAAATTCAAGCAATTTAAGTAATGGGATTTCTCCTGTTGATATGGATTGATATGATAATTTAAAAGATAATTTACACTAGCTACGACACAGGTTTTTCTGATTTTCTGCGTTATGTGTTTTTTCTATACCATGTTCTTGACATACCTAGCTGTACCAATTAATCTTACAAGAGCATTACACTAACACACATGGGGTTTCTTTTAATCTGTTTAATATGTACTACAAGGCAGGTGACATGACTGCAGTCTTTGCTCCAGCTGTACAGATGGAGGAGGGGAGATGGCAGCATGGCAGAGAAGATATAAAGGGTTAGTGGATTGAATCAGGGACTCTGACCAGCTTTGGGAAATGAGAGGGCAAACAAAATGACAGACTCATCCCCTCTGTCCCTCTGCTCTTTGCTCTCCCTGATCTCTCATTCTTTTTTTCCCCCTTTATCAGTGTTGATGCTCTCAATCTGTCACAGTGATTGCCTGATGGCATTATAATTTGCCTAAATTGAGCTATAATGCGCCTCGTAAATTTAATTTTGTCTCAAAACCAGATTAACCCATAAGACAGGATGCACATGTGTATCTGTGCATGTGTGCCAGCATGTGTGTATCGGTGCATGGTGTGTGTATACAGTAGGTGCTTGCCAAGACCCTTAATCGCTGGAGCGTATGCTGAATAAATCAGGAGTATTTTTGTGTGACAAAAAAAAAAAAAAAAAAAAATCCAATCCCTTCAAACACTGCCCGTGGATGCAACATGAAAAAGTCATACACATGGACAGACAAAATCAGCATGTTGAACACAAACACACAGAAAAATACACACACTTTCATTTAAAACCAGGGTTGGAGAAAAATTACTACCAGTGACCATGTGACAGCACCTCATTACAAAACTAGTATCTGCTTTCCTGCTGATTAAGGGCAAAAAACCCCAAAAGAATTTTAATAAGTAAGTAACAATCTCATATACTGCATGAAAGTTAAGGACTTATTGTTTGACCTTGACTGACTTTCACCAAAATATTATATATAATAATATTTAAACCAATTTTTATTTAGATTTTATGAGCTCACACACTGTAAAGTTCTTGTGTTTTCTGCTGAAAGAAGATGCTGACAATATAGTTTAGAGTAAACAATGTTGCAATGAGGACAGCCCAGAAAATCTTCTGGTAACAGAGTGTAAGGAAAACACTGTGGAGCAAACACATACGCACCTCTAAGTACGAAACAGTGTGGCGAGTGGCTGCATTACAATTCGTCCCTTCATAATCCAATTATCACCCAGACTTAAACTTAACCTTAAAAATACAGTAGTAAAACAAACCTAATAATTTGTAAGGTTGTTCATTCTCACTCTGTCAAACATGAGCATGTGCAAGTGATCTCCTGTCTCACACTGACATACACACATAAAACCATTCCCCTTCCATCATCCAACCTCTCCCACACTGTCAGTGGCTTGACATTTTTCCCTCGAGAGGGAGCTTGGCAGGAATCCTCAGACAGACAGTCAGACAGACAGGTAGGGTTATTAAATATGTATTGCAGAGCAGTGATAGGACACCGGGGGCCATTAGCCATTATAAATATATAATTTAGGGCTGCTGCATATTTCAGCCTCCTGGACGAATGGCACAGTAGCATACAAGCTCCTTGATTAGCATCCCAATGCTAAAATGCATCTCAATTAGACCGAATGTCAGCGCTTATTTGGTGAGGCAGGGATGGAGATGGAACGGACCAATATATAGATGAACGAATAAATAAATAAGCACTGTGCCGGAGGACGAGGGAAGAGGAGGGCAAAGGAGGGGCCAGGTGTCACTGACCAACAGCATGCAGGTTTGCTAATAGATTTAGTGTGAGCAGGTCTTAAACTTTAATCACTTTTAGACTGTTTAATAGCAAAACACAGTCAGCCCCTCCCTTTCTGCCACAAACTTATTTTTCCAATCTCCCCAAGCTGCTTTGTTTTCACTCTGCACCACCATCTACTTGTTCTTTCTTCTCTCTTTATCTTTCTCAAATCCCTTGTTTCCTCTTTGTCAACCAGCCTTTGTCTCTTCCCCATTTCTCTGTCATCCATCTTTCCCATCCATTTACTTATCCCTTTGCCCCTGTCCCTCTGTTTACCAATCATCATGTCATCCCTCTTTTTTCTCCTTTTAATAGTCTCTATTCCAATTTTCTTTTCCAAATAATCTTCCCCTCTCCTCTTTCGGCCTCCCTCTTTTGCAAATCGTTATCTCTGGTTTTCTTTTTCTCACCGTGTCGTCTGTTTATTCTTATCTCCATGGACTGTCCTCTACCTTGCTCCGTCTCCATCACTTTGCATTTGAAGTGTTTAAAAAGAGACATTCACCATTTCAAAAATGACAAACACTCAATATGACCTGAATGAATTTAAAACACTCTACGGGCTAAGACTGCAGGTTAAAATCATTTCCAAATCTTTGCTTCCAAAATGGTTGTAGGGCATCTGTTTATCACATACTGACAGATCTTTGTCTGCCTAAATTGATATGTAGCATTTTGGAATGATGGCCTACATTTCTTTGGTCTTTTTCTCTTTATCATGGTCTCTCTTTTTCTACCTGTCGGCCTCATCCCTCTCTCTCTCTCCTGTTACTTTCATTGCTTTCTTCGCTCTCTCCCTCCTTCCCTGGTGACAGAGTGTGACTCTAAGCGTGTTGACAGCCAGCCAGAGGGCCAAGCCTGTCGTTTCAGACCCTGGGGAATCAATCATTGGAGCCAGGATCAATACCAAAGGACCGTATCCTGGGTCGGCTACCGACTTGGCTGGCAGCGACTGACTGATGACCGGGCCCATTGCTACATTGGGCAAAAACAATATTCCAGCCAGTGCACACACCTATTAAACATGCACCAATGCACAGACACTGAAATGCACAGATACACTCACACCAAGATACAGTATCATCAGTCACTCTGAAACAGATACATATAAATGTGTTTGCAGGTTGTGTATGAAAATGCATTCATGCACAAATGGAACAGTGCCAATGATGCAGACTGAATCTGTCTAGCACAGCCCAGCACACATGCCGTCTCAGACCCACTAGACCCACTCAGACCGATTTCTGTCACAAACTAAACCTGGTCCACCACACTCACTCACAGTCTACTTCCAATTCTTCAGTTTGCACTGCACACACCCATTTCTGGGCCTCCTCATCCAGTCTGTATTATACAGCAGCACAACATTAGCCCACTCTATCCATCACCATGCAATCCTCTGCAGGGGAAACCACCACTTATCAGCCCACTACAAGCAAATTAGACAGATATAATAGGTCTGAACAGAGGTAGGGGGTGGACTCGGATTGGTGAAGAGTGTGCGATCATTGATGCGTAACACACTTTAAAGGTACCACACAGACAAAAATCATGTGTCCTTGGCAATTATGCCAAATCTAGTGAAAATAATTTAAAAGCAGAGTAGACATGCTGTGAAAAGTGACACATTAATGACAGTGAGACTGCAGCGTTCTGAAAACACTTCCTGTCTTATCTGCCACAAACATTAGGTGATAGTACATCTCCTCTTTTGGTAGATGGATACACAGATGTCACCTGTGACATTAATATGGATAAAACATATCCTTTTCTATATTCAACATCATTACCTACTGGGGCGTGAGCAGTGTACTCATTTCTCTGTTTGCAATAAGGTTCTTGGACTTGTTCAGTATGGGTGGAGAGGGAATGTCAACACCACAAGGACAAATGAAAACCATCAGATGACTAACAAATATCGGTTTAGGTCGATGCTATTTTAGCCTCAAGACTGTTTATCTTAACAAGAGAAACTTGAAGTGACCTTTTCGATCAGTTAATAGGTGCCACTTGGGCTGATTGTAATAAGATGGTATCTGACTGGGGTCCATTGCACTGATTGTAATGTCACTGGATGTGAACATAGCAGAACTGTAATTGTATATTACAGCAACACCATCAAATATCCAAATTGTTTTCTGTAGCTAATCACAAAATAGTCCCTCAGGAAGATTGTTTGGCAAACTAAAACACAAACATCCATGTCTTCGTTATTTGAATGCTAGCTGAAGCAGCGGATCATTTTAAGGAGGCTTATCTTTCCCCTTTTAATCTAATAACAAACAGACACATACAGTAATATGGGTTAATATTAGAAATTCAAAAGATTGTAATTCTGTAACTTGTTAGGTCAAGTCAATTCTATATAGATAAAATTGATAAAATGTGTATAGGTCAGTAAACCAAATAAAAACATCAGTATGTCCTTTAACCATTTGGCTGATGCTTTTATCCAGAGTGCTTAACTGGATTGCCGCGGAGGGAATGGTACATTTCACTTGCAGTATTAGCAGCACCCTTTATCCACCATGCTGTATCAAGATAAAACCTTTAGAGCAAAGAACACCCTTACTAGTCACAAAGTACAGTGTGAGCAGTTGTCTGGCCACTCCTGTTGCTGGGCTAGAATTACTCACTATATAATAGATCGTTTAAGTGAGAAGCAACTAATGCTCTGTAGGATTTCACACAGAATGGGTTGTGCACATCCGCAATTGGTTCTTCACTCAACTGTTGATTCCGCTATTAGTTAGCTCATCACTGAGGCCTGAAACTGGAAAAATGTGCACACCTTGTTTCTGGAAGAGTTGGCTGCTGACAATTTCAGTCATGGAGGCCACCTTCTGTTTCTGGAGTTTCTCAGGGGGGATGCAGGAATAAAACTGATGCAGCAACTGACTGGGGAGAAAAAGCAAAGGGGAGGTGGAATAAGTAACCAGCAAGATCATTACATGGGAAGAGCAACAGATTTCTTTTTTTTTTTAATGAGCACAATAAATATTCAAGAGTTATTTTCTACATGTTATTGCATGTGTTTTGAATTTTAACAATAAAATCTCCTGCTCCGATTATTCCCACCACCATGTAAGTGATTCAAAGTTTACCTTTGTAAGTCAAGTATTAAACATTAAGTTTATAAAATATGCAACCACTAAAAGCAGTGGCTGTATCAGAATGAACCGCAGATGTGAGCAAGAAAACAAATGAGCCAAAGTACAAACATGTTTTAATGAAGACACAGGTTTGACTCATCCCCTGCCCCAAATTAAATTTCAGAATAATTAAACAAGATGGTTGCAAGCCCTAATGCCACTTAGAAAGATTGAATGCTCCAAACATGGTGAACCCTCTGTGTCCATTTTTTTTTTTTTTTTTTTTGTATGTCTCTCACTTTGTCCTTGTCTCCTTACATTAAGCCACATATGCTGCAGTAGCAATCTCAATAATGGTATGAAAGAATGAAAGGCACCACCTCTGCTCCAAAAACCCAAACACTGAAAAAGTTTGTATGAACTTTTGACGTGCATAAGCTGGCACGAGGACAGGCTGGGGAACAGAGGCTCAGTGCAGACTTATCAGGCCCGCTAATCATCTGAGCTGAATCTAATTAAAACCCAAAATGTCATACTATACTCTGTGGAAATGCAAAGGACACAGAGAGCAAACAATACACATCCATAGCTGCCAGTGTTTGTGATTGTGTACCACACTGCAGATCACACCACAGGTGAGTTTACAAGGTGTAGGAATGGGACCATACAGGAGATGAGACAAAGACTTTGATGTCCACCTCATGCACTGTGATTGTAATTCACAAAGCTTGCTATTGGAAACTCTGCGCAAGGCAATTCTGATCAGGAGTGCAATGGGGACCTTACTTTCAAGTTCAGATGACTCAGCTATGTTTGTGCGAGTCCGTGTATGCCCAGTTGTGTGTACAGAAACACCGGAGACAGACAGTAAGGGTGAGTGCAAGAGTGTGAATGAGAGAGAAAATGAATGACAGGAAGTGAGAATATGTGCGCTGATTTCTATCTCTCTGCCCCTCATTGCCTTTCGGCTGGTGCATGTGTGTATTTGTATTTGACTGTGTGGCAGGTGTTACAGGTAGCGCCTTTGTGACACTGTGTTGACACGGCCCCACTCGAATGACTGAACTAGCAGATGTGGATAATCCACAAACACACAGACACACACGTGGACACACAAAACCCCACATAGGTCACAGAAAGGTGAAAAAGGAAATTATGAGGATGAGGGTGTTTGAAATTGAGTGTGGCAAGTTTAGAAAATGTCAATTAACATCTTCTTGCTATGTAGTAATAAGGTCAGCCCAAGACAATGAATCCATGTTTGGTTGTGGGATTGCTAGAGGACAAAGAAAATGCCTGAAATATCTAGTTTGAAAAAAAAACCACCAACTGAAGAAGTATGTACACTGAGGTCATTTACTGGGCTAAACAGTTTATTGTAAGTTTGATTCTGGGTCACGGAGAGGTTAAACGAGTCATTCCAAGACGTTTTTACTGTTTAAATGGGTTTTGTTTGATGGTTTCGGTGAAATTGTCAGTTCACTCAGGGGCACATGGAGGAGCTGCAGAGTGTGTTTGAGTGTGTGTCCTTGTGCATACGTCAGTCTGATGAGATTTTTATCACTTGATAAAGAAAGTATGGTTCGACCAGGATGGAAAGTGCGGGGGTCACTGAACAGAGCCAAGAGGAAAACCTGAGCTGAGCTCCATATATCCTCGCTGTCAGTTTCCCTGAATGAGACCAGAGATAAGGTGATAGTGTGTGTGTGTGTGTGTGTGTGTGTGTGTGTGTGTGTGTGTATGTGTGTGTGTGTAAGGGAAAGCTAACCTGAGGAGCTTGGCATCAAACACTTTCTCAACATCATGCAGGACCGTTGGCAAGTACTTCAGAGCAGCAACCTGATGACACAATCATGCACACATGTGTGTACACACACACACAAACACACACCACAAGTAAACACCATTAAATTACTGTCTTGAAACCCTGTGAAAGTTGTTGGTTAATAGAAGGTGACTTTGCCATCAAATAGTCTCTCATGACAACTGAGAAAAAGGACCTGCTTTATTTTCCAGAGGACTGCTTGTCTGGCTGCCTAACTTTTAGTGACTCCATCTTTTTTTGTGTCTCTGCCTTGTTGTAAGAAGTGAGAATAAGAGGAAGACATTATGCAGCAGAATACTGATGTAACCAGAATCAGGTTGAGAGATCACATCAGAGAAATAGGAGGAGATGAAGATAAGATGTAGCAGAAGAAGGAGCAGACAGGAGGTGATGACAAAGGTGAGAAAACTATAAAGAGGAGTGGTACGTGTTTTAGTATGGGTGCACAGCAAGTGTTCGCGATTACCCTGAGCAGCAGAGTGGTGGTGAAGTCAGTTTTCATCAGGTTGTTGATGGACTCAAAAAGCCTCTTCAGAGACTCCTCAAACTCCGCCTGTTCTTTGCCTTCGTATAACCTAGGAGGGCAGGAAAAAAATAAGTATAAATGCAACAGGAAAATCAGAGGAAAGAAAAGAGAGAAAGTACGAGATGAATGACAGAAATCATGTCCGTGACATGATTAACAAGGGCGATGGAGGGAGGGATGAAGAAGGCAAAACAGATTTAGGAAGGAATTAAAAGATGAGAGAAAACAAATTGGGGTGTGGGGGTGAATAGTGACACTGGGGCATGGAGAGAGAGAATAAGAGCTAAAGGGTCAAACAAGGCTAGCTGACAATAAACTCAAGTTGGATATAAACAGAAATATGTAAAGCCTCACATCCATGCATGACTCATCCCTGTTATGCTTAAACTATTTTGATATAAATTGTTTTCTGAGCAGATTTAGTGAGATAATACATGATAATACAATATGATAATTTGATGTATAATAATAAGTCTCATCCCTCCTTGGAAACATACTTTCTTTTTTGCGACTCCATTACAAATGTCTGTCTGTATAGCCATTTTTATCCTCTTGCCGGATTTTATTTCTCTGCTTTCAAAACTTTTTCTTCTGAAAACAATCAGAATCTCTACTGGGGTGCATATTCTCCAGCAGTAGTTGTTTGTCATCACAGTTTAAATTGTTACCAGGTCGGTAATGATAATGTTTTTGAAGTTATCTTCATGGAGCCAGCGCTGGCTTTCTCTGCACTAACTCAGAATGTTCGAGCAACAAGCGAAAGTACAACTAAATTCATGTGTTTGTGTGGACATGGAGCGTTAACTGAATTGGCTGCATTTCTTCACGTCTTCTGTCAACAATATGGATGAAAATATATTCAGCATGAATATGCTGCATTCCACTTTATCCCTTAAGTCAATATTTTATTTTACATGTGAATGTACAAAACCATGACACCCAACAGCAAACCAACAGGCGCACCTCATAAACACTGACTGTGTGATTACAGTAATCCTTCTCTAACTTAACACATAAAAACTGGGTTATGGTTGTTGTTGCTATTCACATCACATATCAACACCCACATACCCCTCCACCATTCCTTCAGTCCTACTTCCTCAACCGCTAACAAACTTTTCTCTCAGCCGTCTCTCCGCCCCCTTCTTTCCCCCCATCTCCTCACCATCTCTGTGTGATTCAGTGGTGGAGCTGTGCAGTTGTTAATTACAATAGAATTTATGAGTGCTAGAGGGAAGGATTAGCATGTGGCACACAGCAAATTTAGCATGTGGGGGGAGGGATTAGGCGGTAACACACAGAGGTATTATCACTGGGCTCTTTGCAGAGTACAGTTATGATTAGAAACGCATTGTCCTGTTTAATCCACCAGCCCTGTCTGTGCATATATATGTGTGCGTGTGTGTGTGTGTGTGTGTGTGTGTGTGTGTGGGGGAATGTGTGCAGAGATGATGTCTAGATGTGTCAGGGTCAGTGTTGGTGTGATAAAACCAGGTTGTACATTCGTGTTACTTAGTTATGTCCCATTCTTAGTGCAGTAGATGACCACTTTAATCCAACTCTGAGATGTTTGTGGAACTAAAAATGACCATAGCTGTATTCTATACCCCCATGTAAGCACAACAGTGGACAATGTCATGGTAGCTCAGCAAACTAATGCTGGAGACAGATGGAGAGGGGAGAGAGAGGGATGAAGGAAAGATGATCAGCAGGGGGGAGGGAAAAGAGCGACACTGAGGAATAGTCTAAGGGAAAGAGGGGAGAGTGGGAGGGAAAGTACAGCTCAGCCGTATGTACTCTTGGGTGAGAGAAAAGAAAAGGATCAACAAGGCAACACTAAACATGAATGATGAGATCCCTGTCAGACCAAATCAGTCACAAATGTCACCAGTGTTTGTGAAATGCATGATATTTTGCATGACACATGGACGAGCAAAAGGGTGGTGCAGTGACCAACATTGCTGAGATCTATTGCTCCATTAAATTTAGGCAAAAAAGTGTAGTGGTTTGTGTTGGAAAATTTTATTCAGGCGGACAATTAACAAAGAGTGCAGACCTGGCCAATCAGTGTGACTGTGAAAAAGCTCGAAAACATTATCTGGTCTATAAAGCTAGGGATTCTGTCGCTGATGGATGAATAGAGTAAATCAAGTATGTGTTAATGTGGCCTTAGCTCTGCATGTGATAAATGTTACATTATCATAAGCTATTTCTCATTATTCTAAAATGAGCTTCTGTTATTATTTATCATCATCATTATTATTATTACTAGACAGATACTGTCGTCATATCGGGTGAAATGATCTCAAAATAATGTGAGATGTAATAATAAGAATAAGATAACAAAATAAGAAAAGATATTGTGATAACTAGAAAAGATTATGTAATCATAATATAACATCTGATAGGAAACAGAAGTGATCTCATAATAACAAGATCCTAATCACAATAATGAGAAAAGACTCACGGAGAAGATGTGACAAAATTAAAAGAGGGGGAGTGAAGGTAAGAAAGAAGGTGAGATTTAACATGGATGGAAAAAAAGATGTTGGGGGGCAGAAAGCTGAAATATAGCACATAGCAAGTGCTCAAGGGGAGGAAAAAGACACAGATACAACTGATGCACTAGACTACAGGGAAGTAATAAAAGCTATAGGGGCGTGAAGGACAAAAAGAAGGTGAAGGAAAGAGCAAAATCTGGTACAGCGTGCCTTACATACTTTTGAAGTAAACATTTCACGGCCCTAATAGACTTTGTGAGAACATGAAGTAAGTTTGACAAGCTAATAAATCTTCAGTGCTGCCTCCTTAAATATTAATGACTGCTAGTCCTGATGGTGATGATGATGATGGAGCCTTACAGATACACCTATAGCGCCAGTGGCTCCATTGAATACCTGATTGTCTGTTAGAATGACAAGGCCGTATAGGAGGGGAAGTCTGATGTGAAAACTTTGGAAGCAGAGGAAGTTGAAACTGTCAGCGGCAGGTTGGTTTGGGGACGCCAGATTGAGGAGGAGAGACACAGAGAGCGGAAGGGGGGGATTTATCAGTTCTGAGATACCCAGGGGAGGCCGGCGACTGGAGCTCAGTCATGCCAGAAGCAGTAGAGCGATAATGTGATGCACACACACGTGCGCACACACATAGAGACACACAAACTGTATACTTAGAAGTATGCTTAGATATATATGTGTGGGCTTGTGTACACAAACATGCCCACAAATGCACATACACATTCTCACACACACACACACACACACAGACACACACACACACACACACACACACACACACACACACACACACACACACACACCCTCTTGGGAAACCAGAAACAGACACAGACACACACACACACAGACACACACGCGCACACACACTATGAATAAATAAAGAAGCACTCCACCACATCGATAAACAAACACACCAATTTCAACAAACAAAGCCCGTCATGCCCTCTAGAAGATTAAAAAGACAGACCTTCATTGACCAGTGGCCTTTGAATGACAAACAGATACACACCAACACAAATAAACAGAAATCACCCTCCAAACTCACTTCTACAAACACTAATACACTGCTCCCAACAAAGACACACGCACTCCACAACAACTCGCACATTAAACACAAACATCCCGACACACATAAACACTTGATTCTAAACATGGCTGCGTCTTACACACCCACACACTTACACACATAGGTGTTCAAATCTCCCACAGGCAAGGCAAATAACACAATTGTGGATCATGTTTCTGATCCGTCAGCGTCAACTTTTGCACTGCAGTTAAAAATGGTGTTTACACTTATCATATGGTGCAGCTCTCGCCTCAGCACAGTGGGTGTCATAAGTCTCTCCTGCAGGAACTTTGTGTGGTGTATCGTTGGCTGCCTGTTCAGCAGCCCTTCCCCATCATTAGCTCTCATTTGGACGCTGCACTTCATCATCAATGCTTATTAGCAGCGTTAGTGCTGCAATCAGCAGCCCATTCTCACAGAGCTGTCAAAAACGATTTCTCCGGCAATGCAGTGTCACTGTGCGCCGTGTGTGTGTCCTTACGAATCTCTATTGCATCATTGCGGGTTCAGAAAGAAATTAGAGGTCATTAACATAATGATCAGTTGACAAAAAGCAACGCAAACACTCACTGGGAGTAGAGCATGCGCGAGCGGACGATGAACTTGAAGATGTACTCAAGGGCTTTGAGGGTTCGGAGGATGGGCTCACACTGTTCCCCTCGGCTGGACACATCCAGGTACCTCTTCAACACAGACATCAGCTTTCTGGGAGAGAATGATAGAGGGGGGAAACAGAGGGAGGGAGATAGAGAAAAAGGGGAAGAAAAAAGAAAGAGATATAAAAGTTAAAGCGGGGAGGAATGGGGAAAAGAAAGAAAGAAATCAAAATCAGTCCGTCAGAATTGTTATTTCCTTTCCTGATGTTCCACAGGTTTGGAAAGTTGATCACCAACTCCATTTTTCACTTCCGTAGAGCAGAAAGACAAAGTGCAACAGAGTGAGAGTGACAGAATGAGAGAGAGGAAGACTGGCAGGGAGGTGGAGGTGGAAAATGGCAAAATAGTATTTCACACCTCAACAGATGTACCTTTCACATGGCTCACACATTTTTATTTGCCCTCAGATTCATGGTGAAAAAGTCATTCTCCGACACAAGAACACCCCACAGGCCTCTTTAGACACACACATAAATATTATGGTGTGTCAGAGCAGTTGGGGAGAAGTGTGAGTGGCACAGAGTTCAGATCAAGTTTATGTACTACCATTGTTTCTCTCCCTCGGCATAATATGCCATGCAATACTAGAATATTCATAACACATAAAACAATACAGTACGCCTACAGAGGGTTAAGACTTTTGGCTATGAGACAGCTCTATTTCCATGAAATGGCAAGAGGGGATCACCCACTAACTGGTTTAAAACTGCCCAATCCTCTTAAACAATAAAAGTTCCCTTAAAAAATGAACTCTAATCTGGCCTCACTGCCATCAGGGTGGCTTTGAAAATATTACCAACGTTATTACCATTCAGTATTCCCTGGTTTTGTTTTGGTGCATGGCTTAAAGGCAAGCACAGGAGGATTTATTCTTTTTTTTTTTTCTAAGAGCAAGAGATAGGGAGTTTAAAATGTAGTGAGAGGGAGTTAGAGAGTTTTACATAACAGCCTCGGGGCTGACAGGCGTTAAGCTGCAGTGACCCTCTTAAAGAGGGTGAACACCAACACACTGGCAGGGGAAGGATGGAGTGATGATAGAGAGACAGATGAATAGATGGAGTGAAGACAGACAGGAAGAGAGAAAGGCAGTTAAGAGAGGAGGAGGCTGGCAGGGATAATTGGGCAAAGGAAGTTAAGAGGAGGAGTAGAAGCAGTTAGGGGAAGCAAGAAAAGATGCACGGGGGAAAGGGAGCAGGAGGAGTCAGAGATGTTTTTAATTTCCTAACTAAAGCTTTGGCAACACAAACAAATGTTGTCTCTAGTGCCCATTGAATCAAGTGAAGTGAATTAACAGAGAGGAAGAAGCAGATAGAAGTGTTTGAGGTGTATGCCTGAGTGCTTTAGCTGCTACTCCACAGAGAAGCAAGGTTAAAGCTCCAGCTAGCTGGGACTTCAGTAAAGACGCATACTCTAATCCTTTTTCAGTCAAGGGCTCCAGATGCGACACACACACTGACCTCCAGTGGCAGCTGGATACAGTGCAGCATTTAGTCACTTAACATTAGATATTCAGATGACTTTTAAATTACCACAATAGGTTTAACACTTGTATACCCTTGGCACTCAGTATGGCAAAACCTGACAGGATTATGGGTTTGATTCCAACTGGGACAACGCACACGAGAGCTATGCATGGATTACTGATAGTCTACTTTAAGCTGCTCTGTCAAACTTTTCTGGGAATCATAAAACAGTCTGGTTTTTTTTGTCTTGGTGACAAAGCATTATTGAGATTATCTGATGGATTTAAAGGATTTCTTAATTCCTGAGAGATGGGAGAATGTGCCTCATGAAAGATCATGTAATCCATCATTTGTAACACAAGCAAGAAAAATGCAAAACTTCTGATAGACTGGCACAGCCAATACCCCGGTGGTGTTTCCACACAACAGAAATATGATGTATTTGTGTGATGTGATGTCATTGTGAGTAGGTGTTTGTTTAGATAAAGTTTAACACTGTCTGAAACTTTTCTAAAGTCAGACCTAAATTAATGACTCAGCTGGCATTTTATGGAGGCCACAGTAACATTAGTTAAGGCTTAAATAACCAGACTCACTCAGAGGTTAATTGATAATAAAATCTCCTGTGGCAAATTCAATAAGGAGCTGTCTCTGCTTTCTCGAGACAGCAACAGGATTACTGCATGAGCACACTGATTTTCGACTGAACTTTTAAGTTCATGGGATACTTATGAGGATCAAACTAATTTTTTTCAGTCTTCTATGTGACTCTGACCATATTTTTTTTTTTTTTTTTTATACATAGTTGTATGTTACCTGTCTGTAGTTTTAATTATTGTCTTGTCACTTCTTTCTCTGTCAGAATGCTTAAAATATCAGTTTAAACCAGTAAGAGGTGGAAAAAAGAATGAGATTAAATGAAGTGGCTTCTGATCAGGATGCAACCTACTTGTAGGCCAGTGTAGCGCTAAAATGCTGCTTGATGTAGGCCTCCAACACTGTGTTGAAGTGCTGGAACTTTCTGTCGGCAATCAGACCAATGATGTGTATCTGGCAGACAGAGGAGAGAAACAGACAGGGTTACATGTTTACATAGCAGTAGACAAGGTGGATGAGAAGTTATGTACAATCATCTGATAGACATGTTTATTTGGAGGGAGATGGATAGGTAGATACAGAGATGTCAGACACGATACACAAAGAGACAGCCTGTCAAAGAAAAATAAGCTGCATCTGTTGACAAAACACGCACAGTTAGACACACAGGCATTTCTTGGGAAAACAGACACACACACACACAGACACACACACACACACAAGCCAAACACTCACCAAGGCATCAAAGACAAGGATATCGTAGTCGTCATTCTGAGAGTGCTCCATCATGATGTTGAACAAGGCATCCAGGGTGTCCTGCAGAAACTACACACGTACAACAAGGCAAAGGAGAGGTCCAGTGAGAGCGCACACACGAGCACACATGCTTCTGGAAAGACACACTTGCATTCAAACACACACTGACCTTGACCACCTCCTCTCCATCAATGATTTTGAGTTTCTCCAGGTTTTCTCTGAGGAGCTCAGGTCGAGTCCTCCACTTGAGCAGCCCCAGCAGTCCCACTGGAGAGGAAACACACACACACAAACACAATATATTCTGCTCAGCTGTCATAACTACACCAACAGTACACACATCTGTCTTACTTAAGAGTGGATTCTGAGCAAAGCTGTTCTTACTTGACAATGTAATTTCTTAAATTGTAATTATTCACATTGTGTCCGTGAACACTGGACAGTGGATATATATATATATATATATATTCACACTCATCACTTATCTGACTGATAAGAAATAACCAAGTAGCAATCTGTCAGGTGATGATTTGTCATGTGAACAGTAGTCCCTGCTCCTCCAGTTAGTGAGACTTTCAACTGAACATCCAAATCCACAGTTTCTATCATTAATTCTGCTACAGTTTGACATGGGGCAGATTTCCAAGTCCCTGTAGGGCTGCCCGCTTTAAACCGCCTGCTTTCCCTGTCCAATCATTTCTGACTCACCAAGCCAAGCCGCACATCTGGTGGGTAGCCCTAAACAACACTGTGTTCACTTTTGTGTATGAATGTATGTGTGTGTGTGTGTGTATGGTACAGGTGATTAATGCCGCAGGATAATGTTCATTATAGTGATGGACTGGCTTCCTCAGTAACAGCTGTTGCACTGCACCTGTGTCTGATGCACCTTACTGTCTGGAGTGTACGTGTTTTTTAGGCCTTTGTAGAAGTGCATGTATACTTCAGTGTGCGTGTGGCTGCTTATGCGGCTGCCTGCCAGAGTGTGTAGGACAAAATGACGACACTCCACACTAATAAAACCCATGTATAGACACAGTTGCCCCCAATCCTTTGCTTACCTCATGAACCGTAACACGCACGCAAACTCATACTCCTGGCAACATTAACCTAATTAACACACCATTAACTGGTCAGATGTCCCCATAATCCTAACCTGCACTCACCTCACTTTCCAGCTATTGTCATCCTCACTCAACTTTTAACCCCGAAACCTAAAAATAACAGTTAACATAATGATGACAAAGAAAATGTTCCCTGTATTTAACCCCCAGTTTTCATGGTTTTCTGAGGCGAAATCTGAATTTCCCAAACATTGAGCCCAAGACTTGACAAAGCAATATGCACACCTCTATGCACTGCATTTGTCCTCTACCGATTTCACAGCTAACCAATGATTCATTGTCTCAGCCTGGCCTTATTACTTGGTTGAAAAAAGTGTGTGTGTGTGTGTGTGTGTGTGTTTCTGAATGAACATGTTTTGCCCTGGCATGTCTCTAGAGTAGCTTATTGTCAACTAAATGTCATGAAGGGGCAATATCAACATTGTAGCACCTGACCTACGCACACCTACCATTCTGGGTGAGTTTGGTGGAGCAGACCAGGGTGGAGATGCTGAAGCTGTCTCTAGAGCTGACTGACAGGCCTCCACCGCCGGACAGACTACTGGAGCTGCGGCTCACTGTTGCCGACTTGTGGGGGTCGCCGTGGTGGTGGCGGGTCGAGGGCAGCGACAAGTAGCAGTTGACATCTTCCATGCGCTTGCTGTCTCCCTGAAAGGACAAAGTCATTTTTAACTCAACAATTTTGACACTGCAGTATTGCTACAACTTTATTAATGATGGCACAGATGTTTGGTGTGTGTGTGTGTGTGTGTGTGTTTGTGTGTGTCACAGCTGCACTGGGACAAGAATTAAATTTCCTGTGTTTATTCCAAATGTGTTGGTGCAAATGTGGGAATAGAAAACAGAGAGACACTGGGATTTGCTTCACTTGCAGTGATTTATCAAGCCAGCCCTGAAGGGGAAAAAAAATGATAACCAATGATTGAAGTCGCCATTTCCACTGCAATAACCCTCTGTACCTTATCTACTTCTGCCTAGCCCAACTTCGGTTTGTAAAGTCATAACTTTGAAAACAGAGGTGGGGGCAGCTAGGCCTGGAAAAATAAGAACAAACAAAAGCAACACCAACTGTTGATACAGCATTTTTCTTCTGTTACAAGGTGCTGAAAAGAGACGGTGCTGAACAGAGTCAGCAAATAGGAAAGAAGGCAAAGAGATATATGAGAAAAAGACATGAGATCTCTTCTCTTGGCATCTACATTTTATATTTTGTTTACGCCATCATATTCTAACTGCTGTACACTTTTCCGTATATACATTAACCATCTTCATGTGACAGATTCACTCAGGCCTGAAACCTCAACTCTACCCTCTTTAATGCCATATACCAGTAATAATGAATGAGTGGGTGGAAAAGCAGGGACTAAGAGATTGAAGCCATGAGTGGCACAGAGATCGAGAGGAGTGCAGGGATAACGAGAGATAATCGAGAAAGGGCACAGGGGGACCATCCATTTGGTCTTCGAGTGAATCACGAGTAATTAATCTTCATTGCGTTTGGCATTTAATCAATAAGGGGATTCAATCTTAGCTCTGGCTCATTTGGCAGGAAATCTATTTGGCTTCGCTCAACCTGTCTCGGTGGCCATAATCCCCGATCCAGACTCACTATACTGTATGTTTGAATCTGCTTTGATGATAGTTGCAGCTGCACAGATGTCTTGAAATTCTTTCCCTGGTATTAACTTTTTCCAGACAAATATCTATTTGCCTTTTTTTGTAAACTCTATCATTTATTTCTAACCACTATATATATATAAAAATAAATAAATAAATAAATAAAAATCCAGAAATACCAGGGGAATGGCATTGAGCTTTGGTACAGTTACAATGTCTGACCATGAGTGATGAATCAAAAGAATCCTGAAAACTGGTTGTGTTTTCAACCAGCACTTGAGTTCCCACTTTCATTTGTCCTGATATTTAAAAGTATTTCTGGTTAATTGTAGTTGGGCCTTTCAATCCAAAACTGATTGATGCAACAAAAAGGAATGAACACTGAACCTATTCATTATAAAAGGCTCATAATGTCAAAGTTTGCATCTGCAAAGTGAAAGCTTTGAGTGTTGACCTGCTCTTCAGTTGCGGCGACAGTGAAGAAATTGCACATCCATTCTTAAATGAATCCAATTTTTTTGTTCAATTTATCTCATTTACTTTTTATTTGAGTCATTTTTGATGAATTGAAATTTTCCTTCCTTTCCTGGAGAGGCCACTGAACCTGTTCATCAGTTCCTCTGTTTTCTTTCTGCAAAAATTCTGTTTCTAACCTTGAAGACAACAAGGTCATGCAGTCCATCCTGTAGAACCGTCCCATCGTCTTTCATCAGACGCACAAAGGCCATGGCGAAGTTCTTCTCGCTCTTGTCCTTGGCTGAAGACGAAAGGAGACGGATGTGTCAACAGGAGGAGGGAGCGTCAGAGGAGAAATACATCAGGGAAATGAAAAGGGAGGAGGGAGGGACATGTTGAAGAAAGACTGCTGATTTGTATAGTCAAGTGTGTGTAATGATGCCTTGGGTCATTTCCAAATTGCTTCGAATCATTCAGTCCTTTCAGTGTCACATTATGCTCAGGGGATCAGAGGAGAGGAGGAGTTAAGAGCGAGGATGTACAGTATGGAGAGAGGAAAAGAGGCTTATACTCACACTCCTGCGAAGAGCGGTGTCTGAACATGAAGCGTAAATGAATTCTGTGCATTTCTTCCAGAGGGACTGCCACCTGGAGGACATCTCACGTTATTATAGAATATAAAACATTGGATATCTTACATTTTTAAAGGCATACCATCACATTCTAGGGTGAGTTATGGTTGAGGAATGCAAATGTCATATAACAACCAGACATTTTCAAGGAGGCTGAAGGAAGAAAATTCAACACATACAGGGAAACACATCCAATTCACATTTTGTTAAGTTGCAGCCTGATTCTAAAACCGTTTATGTTCATTATTTCCCTCATTAAGCTACAATCAGTATCCAATAATGACAAAGCAAAAACAGTTTTAGGAATATTTTTGCACACTTATTAAAAAACTGAAATATCGCATTGACATAAGTATTCAGACCTTTTACTCAGTACTTAGTTGAAGCATACAGCCTTGAGTCTTCTGACGTGACAAGCTTAGCACACCTGGATTTGGAGACTTTCCACCATTCTTTTCTGCCAGATCCTCTCAAGCTCTGTCAGGTTGAATTTGGGGACCGTGAGTGGACAGTCATTTTCAGGTCACTCCAGAGATGTTAGATTGGGTTCACGTCAAGGTTCTGGCTGGGCCACTCAAGGACATTCACAGAGTTGCCTCAAGCAACTGCGCAGTGTTGGCTGTGAGTTTATTGTGAGTGCTCTCGACCATGTTTTCATTAAGGATATCTCTGTACTTTGCTCCCTTCAGCTATCCCTCAACCCTGACCAGTCTCTCTTTGTCCCTGCCTCTGAAAAACAGTCCCACAGCTTGATGCTGCCCAAACCCAATGCTTCACTTTGCAGGTGCATTTTTGCAAACTCCGAGCAGCTCTCATGTCACTCAGATCGGTGGTGCTGCCGTGATGACCAGTCCTTCTGGAAGTTTCTCCCATCTCAACACAGGATCTCTGGAGCTCAGCCACAGTGACCGTTGGGTTTCGTGGTCGCTTCTCTTACCAAGGCCTTTCTCCCCGGATTGCTCAGTTTGGTCGGCCTGCAGGCTCTAGGGCTCTGGTTGCTCCAAACTTCTTCCGTTTAAGAATTAATAAACTCTCAACGGTGCAGAATTTTTCCCTGGATCTGTGCCTCGACACAACCCCGTCTCTGAGCTCTGCAGGCAGTTGCTTCCTCCTCATGGCTTGGTTTTTATTATCATATGCATTGTCAGCTGTGAGACCTTATATAAACGGGTGTGTGCCTTTCAAAATCATGTCAGGTCAGTTGAATTTAGCACAGGTGGACTCCAAACAAGGTGCAGAAACATCTCAAAGATGATCAAGAGAAATGGGAGGGACCTGACTTAAATTTCAAGTGTCCCAGCAAAGGGTCTCAATACTTATGTTAATGTGATATTTCAGTTTTTTCCCTTTATCATTATGGGATATTGAGTGTAGCTCGGTGAGGGGAAAAAAATGAATTTAAATGATTTTAGCATAAATCTGCATCATAACAACATTTTAGAACAGTGAAGTCTGAATACTTTGCGAATGCGCTGAATATACTAATGCCGACACACACCTTAAACGTCTCCATCCAGCGGGGCTGTTTCACTTGGTAGTAGATGACAGATCTGTACTCACTGACCGCCTTATCCCCCGCCCCCAGACAGATGGAGTTCTAGGAATGAGGGAGGCAAAGAAACATACATTTCATATGGAGCTGAAGGATTTATGTTGTATTTATGTGTGTGAGTGTGCATGTGTGTGTGTGTGTGTGTGTGTGTGCGTGTGCGTCCATTTATGCCTAGAATGGATTTTCATTCTGAGATAAAGCCGCGTCTATGTGCCCCTGACTATGAGAGGGTGAATGAGCACTTGCTTGCTCACTGGCCCGTACCACCTCAATCTCTTAAACACCACACCTACGGTACACACACACACTACAACTCAAACCCCACACCCACAAACCAATCCCTCTTTACACATTTCCCTCTCCTGTTCAAATACACAGACATGCCCCGTCCTCCTCGACCTCTTCTCTTCATGCTGCTCACCTGTATGACCTTGCCCTCCTCATCACACACCCACATGATGACTTCCACGTTTTTCTGGGTTGTCTTGTTGTACTTGTCAAAGTCGCCGCCCTGTAAGGTGAGGTAGATGTCATTGCGAACATCTCCCGGCATGATGATCTCCGGGAAGCCCAGCTTGCGGGCCACCACGGTACTGCGGTCCACGAGGTGAGTGTACTCCTTCCGGATCTGAACTATGTCCCCGACCAGAGCCTTCATGGTCACCCACAGACCTGGATGGAGATCGGGTTTAGAGAAAGAGTGAAGTTTGCTCATTTGAAAAACAAACAACTGCAGTGAGAGTGCTGATTACAAAGCAATGTTGTTTGTTTATCTCAAGAAACAGATTCTTGATAAGCCTCTAAAACAGCAATGAGACCAGGATGGGACTTGTGATATTCAGCAGGTGAAACTCAGGGATATTTTACTAGTTGTTAACCTAAAATAGATACATACATTAAATTAGTAAAGAAAAACAAAATGTCACTGTGAGATTTCATTGCTGGACCAGGACACTGACTGTCTTATATACAGGTTTTAAATCGCGTTACTTCCTCATTTATTCCTCATTCATTCCTGGAGTTTTGTGTAGATTACAGTAAAATGTAACAGGCCTGAAAGAGAGAAATTTAGTACTGTTACATGCACTAGTGACCAAAGTTGATCACACAAAATACCTTGGGTAAACACAGGATATGTGTAGATATGAGAGAGTTAAATGTAATACTTCCTAGAATTTCGTTAATTTAAGAACAGTTACTTGGAAAAACAGGTGCCACTCCAGGCTGTTTTAAATGATGGATTCAGAAAGGAGTTTTCATTTCTCTCTGCAGGTAAGTAAATTCAAATTAAAGCCAAATGAATGAATAAGGAATTTCAAGGACTTGTACTATTTAAATTGAATTTAAAACATTTTAAGGGGGTTTTCAGGACCTACAAAAACCCTGAAACATACAACTTGTGTGAGACCCACTTTGTGTTTATCTATGGGGAATGTAACGTTAAAGTGCTCCAATGTTAACTAAGGATGTAAAAATATCTGCAACTGTTGCAGACTAGGCTGTAATTAATAATATACAATTTGTCTTCTGTTTGTGAAAGGGTTGCAAAACAAGGGAGGAAAGGAGACAAAGAAAGAATTAAGGTATTATTAAAACGAACAGAAATTTACTCCTGAGGAATATGGGCTCTCACAGCTTTTTTGGAAATTATTATACGAGACAGCACAAAAAAAAAAAAAAGAAGAAAAAGGAATGGACAGAAAAAAAGGGGTGAGCTATTTTAGGGAAATGGTGAAATCTAGACTATGTCACAAACCCACATTTTGAAGGCTAACCATAAACCTACAGGGGAAACTGTGTATGTGTTTTAGTGTGTATGTGTGTGTAGCAAAAGCATCTCAAAGTGAGAGGAAGGAGAGATTAAGGGTGAGTAATGTTAAGAACAGCCTTCTGGTGGCCTCAGGTGCTCCTTCCATATCTGCTCGTCCGGGTGCTCTCTTCATATCTAGGTTATGCCCTGGGCCTTCAGGAGCAAGAAGAAAGATAAAAGCTGAGCGATATGACAGTGCAGTCCTACATTTGGGGTTACTCTATGTGGAACAAGACAGTGTCACCCATAGGGGCTGTCAAAGTCAGCTATAAACGTGAGGTGTGGGCAGCGAGACTGGAGACTGGTGAGGGAGAAATAAAGGGTAAGTAATATGAAAACATCGGCTCAAGGGCGCATGCTATCCATCAGGATAATGTCCTTCATTCTCACCCACGGAGCAGAGAGAGAAGAGGCGGAGACACGGTGAGGAATGGCCATTTTATGTGACCACAAATGACTGCAGCATGTGCAGTCCAGTGGGAACCTTCAGTGCATACAGGACCACTAAACCCGGCAGAGCGATCACATGGCTTACACACTAGGAGACAGAGAGCAAAGCCTGTAAATGCGGAACGGTACCTTGGCCACCACTGTCTCCTCGTGATGCTGTCACTTTGTTCAGCAAGGTGTGGAGAAAGTCATTCTCTGCAACTACCCTGAAGCCAAACAGACACACACAAACACAGTTGAAACACACAGAAACCGTTTAATCTCATAAATTGTGCAGATGCTGAAACCGTCACGCGCGAAAAATTGCATTATTGCTATTTTAATTACAAGGAGGGTCTGTGAACAGAGATTTAAGTTTCTTAGATAAGACAAGGAGAGAGAGGGAGAAAAGATGGAGCAATAGAAGAAAAATAGGAAAATAGGACATACGGGAAGAAGGGGATGAAATACTGCTTCTCTTCATCACATTCAATCTTCCCTTTGATGATATCACTGATGTCCATCACTGCAGAGAAGAGAAAACAAATGCGTCTGTCATGACAAAAATCAAAGAAAATGTTACACAGTAATTTCGGATGTGGATTCCCATCAGTCAGCAGTGAGAGCCTGTGAGGGTTTTACGAAGATAAAGGCAATTTTTTTTTTTTTTTTTTAACCCAGTGGGAGCAACAGTAGTCTACAGGGCAGAGAAAACATAGTGGACGGTCACCATCAGTATGTTAGTTTCGTCTGTGCAAAAGATGACTATGACTGTAGCTGGCAGCTCCCAGGTGTAGATATAAGTGATAACACCTGCAACAGCTGACAAATCTAACAAAATTACTCTGACATTTAGGAAACAAAAGTAACTAGAATTGCGGCCTCACGGTTGTATGCCACCGCCACTCAGGCTAGTTTCAGGCCCCCCATGTTTATCTAGAAATCACATAAAATATTGACCATTTGTGTGAAATGTTGTCATAATTACTGTTTGAAGTCTTGAGTAAATGGCTAAAAACTGTTTTCTGAGGACCCGGTGACCTTGACCTTTGACCACCAAAGTCTGATCAGTTTGTCCTTGAGTCCAAGTGGAAATTTGTGCAAAATTTGAAGAAATACTCTTTAGGAGTTCTCGACATATTGCATGAGAATGGGACATGCGTACGTACGGACAGACAACCTGAAAACAATATGTCTCCAGCTCTGACAGTCGCCGGCGCAGAGGCATAAAAATGACTAAAGATCCTACTAAAAGGCAAATATCATTGGCTAAACTGGTAAAATTTAGATATGGAATGAAAAAAAAACGGCATTCCTCTATCATCAGATGTACTGCAGCTTTCAGTGAGTCTAATTACTACAGTAAATTCTTTGTACAGCATTGACCACTAGGATGGGAAATTTAGTTGGCTTTTGACCAAAAAGAAAAAAGATATTGGCTCCTGTTCAAGTACCTGCCACCCCAAACGGCCGCCTCAGACCCTGAGTGCACTTCTTGTTGTTCATCTCTTTCAGGTCCATCCTGCCCACTCTCACTATCTGACATATCAGATAAATCTTCTCTCTGCTCAGGTCCTTGTTCCCCAAGTCCTGGTAGACAAAGATATGGAGAAGGAGAAGAGAGAGCAGATGAAGTATAGGGAGTGGGAATAAGAGAAACAACAGAATAGGGGAACAGAGGGTTTGCGGGAAGAGGAGGGAGAGAGAAAATGAAAAAAACAATTTTTTAAAGAGGAAATAAGTCTATTTGTTTCTTTGCAGTGCCGTGTGTGTACTGCTGAGAAACAGTGTGACAGTGCCCTCCTGTGGTCACTTACTGTAAAGACAACCTTCAGATTGTTGAGCATGTCAATCTCCTTAGGGAACCCTTTGCTGCCCCAGCGCACCAAGTAGTTCTCACTGCACGAGGGATGGTAAAGGGTTAAAACACATGCATCAAATATGTTACATTATTGCTCTGTAAAGTTATACTACACAATATTTTAATATACAACCACTTGTACTATCAGAAATTGCAGCTGCGATACTGATAATGTCAACCCCCTTATTTGAAATTCTGCAGATTCACTCTACTTGCCTAAATAAATTCTGTTTTTTGGCTTGTAAATATTTCTACCTATAAGAAGTGATGAATCAAGAGGATAGAAACGTTATCTCTGTCCAGTCCAGGAGTGAGCGAGTGTTTGGTTCAGATAAAGCTGGACTGTTTGCTTCCGTCATCTTTTGGTACTCTTTAGGAGAGAATGAAACAGCAGCTCGGCTGGTGTACGCGAGCAAACTGTGTGCAGTTTACTGATATGACACTACATGATTTCTGGGAGACTGAAGTTTAAATGTTTCAGTCATCCTCTGACAGGCTTGCGGATTCACTAACGTTACCCGCTGCAGCTGCATAATAATTTTGATTCAAATGCTACAAATACATCTCTTCTATTGCCAATGGCATTTTCCTGACATACAAGCATGTCCCAGACAATAGAATAGAAAGACAGAAAGACACACATCTACACTAAGCATCTGTGAAAAAAGTGGGGTGAATCAAAGCTGAAAATTGTCATAAACCCTCCCATCTGCCAGTTTGTTTCAGAGAGAGAGAGAGAGAGAGATGTAAAAGGAGAGGGAATGGATAATATAGAAAGAAAACGTCAAGCATGTAACCAATCAAAAGAACATAAGTGGCACAGATGAGGTGGAGGGGAATCGGACATCGGGACAAACAGCAAAAGGTGATCGATCCAGGTCTATCTTAATACTCCCAGCTGCTGTGGCAGAGACATAGATATAACCAGTATGACAGTGAGTGACAGGGCTTAGCATCAGCACTGGCAGGCACCACATAGCGCTGCCAGTCAGAATCTGCAGCTCTATAATTTGTGTTTTGTGTATTCTTATTTTTGGCAGACCATTGTTCTAATTTAGCGAGGTTCAACAATGGAGGGAAGAGGACACATGAGGAAACAAGAGAAGGAGAGGTTTATAGATGCAAGCAAGTGGAGAACAAAGAACGAAAGAGGGTGTGTGTGTGTGTGTGGGCTGGAACATGAATATGTGTGTGGGCTAGGGCGCGTTCATGTCTGTCTGTCTGTCTGTCTGTGTGTGTGTGTGTGTGTGTGTGTGTGTGTGCGTGCGTGTTTTAGACAGCTGAGGGATGGAGGTGAGGTAAAAACTTTAATTCATTTCGGACAGTAAATGGGTACTTAGAGGGATAATGAGGAGACTAAACTCACTTAATCTTAATTAATCTTAAATTTGTCTTTAATTTATTCAATGCATAAAGTTTACTTACTTTATGATCTCAATCCTGATGAAATTTAAACTCAAAGGGAAAAATCACATCAACATAAGCTATACAAATAAAAATCAATAGCTGTCCATAATCACTGACCTTGTTTTCCGTCTCGATGTGACTCAGTGCTTCTCTATAAGCCTAAACAGGCACATTTAAGCTTTCAAATGAATGTGGAACTTTAAACCAGAAATAAACCAGAAAAAGATATACGTCGAAAACATCAGCATGTACTGTACCATCGTCTAAAATGCCTTTTGAAGCTCACTGTATGAGGCTGGGAGCTCATGCTAAGAGAGAAGGACAAGTGATACCTGATGATGGTCTGTTTGTTGGGGTCATAGAGGGACATGAAGAGCTCAGAGTCCTCTCCGATGCGACAGACAAAGTTCCTGACAAAGACGTAGAGGCTGTGGGTGGGAGAAGACTGGATACGTGCTGAGATCCCGCTGTGGTCTGTCTGGATGTTGGACTGCAAGAGAGGACATTAGTTTTAGGAGGTTAGCTTGGGACGAGGGTCTAACAGGATTAAATTCCAGCCAAAAACTTTCATTACAAGGTCCAGGCAAATCTGGTTGGCTGGTATAACACTTAATAATGGCTGGTTACTTAATTCTGGGATGTACCGGCTGCAGCCCCCCCACCCAGATTGCTGGTTTGTAAGAGAGAGGAAATTCTCTGAGGAAGAAAATCATAATGGAGCACATTCTTACTAATGAATCAGTGTTGAAATGTAAAGTAAGCTGTATGGAGCTGAAGTGAAGTGAAGCCAATTTAAGGAAAAAGGAAATTAATTCTTAATTAAGCTAAGCTGGCAGACATGACTGGCAAGTAAAAAATGTATTATCCATGGCGTTTTCATAAGTTTCACTTTACGGATTTCTTGTTAAAAAGAAGAAAAAACTAAATGAAATGACAAAATTGTGATTCCACCCCTACCTAGTGCAGAATAGCTTTTGTATTTCATGATAAGAACCCATGAGAGGGGGAGACAGCTTCTCAGGAAAAATCTCTAATCTAGTGCAGACAAACCACAGCGATGTCAAACTAGTTTCCAAATAAATCATACTGTGATTGCAACATCTATCATCACATCCACTCGTGCAATCCTCTTTCCCTCCCAGGAGACTCTTTGTATGAACCTCTGCCTCCTACATTCTGTCCTTTCTGCTCCCTACCACATTCCCTTCTTATCTTTGTCTGTACCTGCTCCTCTTTGATGCGTTCATTGATCTTAGCTGTGGCCTGCTCGTGGGCCCGAAACAGACTGATGACACTAGCCAGCTCTGGCTCCAAGATGTTCCCATCCTCATCTCGAACAACCTGGTCCAGCTCCAGGATCCTGGCGTAGGCAGGACGGGAGTTAAGGATTAGGGAGATAGATGGAAGGTGGGGGAAAAAAAAAGAGGATGAAGAAAGGGCAACAAGCAGAGGTGGAAAGTGAGGAGGCACGTACACAGAGGGATGAAGGGAGGAAGCAGAGAAAAAGAGAAATAAGTAGCAAGTCTGGCATTGAACAGTTACCATATTAAAGTAAAAACTTGGGATTTTGTTTTGAGCAGACTTACTTGTTCCCATAGTCAATCTTGGAGGTGACTTTCTGCTTGAGCTCCTTGAATTCATCACTGGGCAGAGTGCCAGACAGGAGCTGGGAACGCCACTCCATGAGCTCCCACATCAGTCTCTGGACCTGCTTCACCCGCATTACTTTATTGGCCTGGACAGGTAGACGTATGGTGTTACACTCAGACACACACACACACACACACACAAATATTCACATACACAAAGAGCGTTTTTGCTTCTTTTTTTTTTTTTTACCACAAACAGCTGCTTCCATATGCTTCCCCACTCCCTCAATGTGGTGGTAACCTCCTTCACCAAGGGCATCTCTGAAGATATCACCACTTCCTCATTTCTGTAGTCGTACACACACATAAAAACTTAACAAATGCATGAAACTTTTGGAGACATATGAGACTTTTTTTTTTTTTTTTTTTTTAATTCAACTCACCCTCGTTTTTCAATGATGACCTCCTTAAGGTGGACTAAACTGGCAGGGAACACTCCCTACAGAGGAATATATGTGGGGGAGATGAATGAGAAAAAGAAAATCAGCTATCCACAAAACCAGAAAAGAAGATCTCTGTGATAAATAAAACTGGTTGAATGTCATGCATTATGCGCCTTTACCACCTTTCTTTTAAAATCAATGTGTCAATGCAGTCTGATGTAAAACTGGCATTCATACCTGTTGGGCTTTGTTCCTTGCCAAGTGGCCTCTGTACCACCCTGAAAGACAAATTGACTGTCATTTTACCAACACCAAATGTAAATGTAACGATGGCTGAAGCTTTTGCAAGGACTGGCATGTAAACAGCTGCTAATGCTAATGCTGGCTATGTAGCAATAGCAAAACATACAAATAGCACCTTGAATAAAGTATTGTTTATCAACAGCACTCTCTGTATGTAAGTACAATTTTTAAGAGGTAAGTTATGTAATTTTTCCTCAACAGTGAATGACTTTGTTTTAAGACATGCAACATGTATAGATGTAAAATATTAACTTTTTCACTGATTAACATGTTTAAAAAAAACACACTTAAAAATGTTGTTCAGGAGCACCATTCATCATTAGTGAAGTTAAATCAAATATAATGCTGTCATTTTTATATTTTGAAGCATTCTTACCATCGCAGACCTCCTGGATGCAGACAGTATCACCCACCTCCAGGGAAAGGTGCTTTTCTCCTTTGCCAACAAAATTCCACTTTACTACAAAAAAAAAAAAAAAAGAAGAAAGAAGTTGTCCCAGTTTGATGAGGGGTACATTTGATAATTAACGGACTGTTGTTTAATGACAATACAATTAAAAATTGAGCAGAGCCAAGAACTCTAATGATATGAATGTTAGCAAAAGCAGCAAGTAAGCTTGACTGGTGAAGTGCTACAGTTCTTTGTAACCTTGGCAACAGTTGTCGTTGATGTGAGGCTGCAACGTACACTCAGACTGACTGTTACCACCACATACAGCTAGCTAGCTAAATTAATATACAATTGATTTGGCATTGTACAATTTTGGTAGATTCATTTGCACATGAACATCCTAACACAGAATGAAGGAAATAAAAGAGATTTCAAATGTAGAATAATAATGAGCTACAGGTTAATGGTCATGTATATTGTTGTCTTTATGACATAAAGCCAGCTGTTTCAAAGATGGGGAACTTTTGCATCTCAGATCTCTCAGGAACAATTCTCATATGGGCTATTGTAAAGCTCTGTATTCCTGTTTAAGCCGAGATGCTGTAGCACACTCAGTTCAAAACTGAGTGTGCTACAGCACATGACTGCACAGCGTTCTCATGTCACCCTGGTGATGTTCTCAGTACACTGGCTCCCTGTTAAATTTAGGATTGAATCAATGATCCTTCTAATTAGAATAAACAGAATGCCAGCGTGCAGAGATTAATAATGTTCTTGTTTAATGGCGGGAAAACAACACGTTTCAGCTATTTTGTTTGTTCTGTTTAGATAGCAACAGCCGTGCACCTGATACATTGCTTGAGTATTTGGAGTTTGAACTCTGCTACTGTTTACTAATCCCATATACTGACCCCATATACATCCACTAGGCCTCTCAGGTCATCAGAACAAAGGGTTGTGGTTGTGCAACATATGTGTGTTTGTTTTTTTCTCTCTTTTCATCTTCTCATTTGAGTTTGTATTGATATGCTTTTCTTTCTTTAAAAGTAAAATGGACTTAGGGAAATTCTGATGGTCATTTTTCTCTATTTTCTAACATTTCATAGACCAAATGATTAATTGCTTCATCTGAAAATGAATCAGCAGATTAATCAATAATAAGTAAAATTGTCAGTTGTAGCCTTGCAGTCTGCAGTTGAGTGCAAGTAGCAGTGGCTGCACACTGGCAGCAGCTACTGAACGCTGCCTCACTCAAAAGCTGCACTGGATATCAGCTTGTGGCAGAAAGCTGTGAAACTGCTGTTGTCCATCTACAACAGCTCACAGGTTTCCTTTTGTGCACTAAACATAAAGAAGTCACACCTACAAAATGTGCTCAGTCTTGTGCATAAAAGCTGGCACAGAATTTTTACATCAGTACTGAAAGTTAAATATTTAGTTTTCATAATGAAAACCCTTCATGGGTACATAGCATTACGTGATTTCAACTTTTTTTTTTTTTTATCAACTCTTTTTAGAGTATTCAGCTTTAGGCTACAGCTTCAAATTCATACAAACTTCCTTCTTCCTCCACTTCCTGTGTTATAGTCTTACACAGTCAAGGAAGATATTCAGCTTAGATACAGTAGATAAACAACGCTTCACTGAGTAATTATGTTAGCAATAAATTCGGAATGGATTTACAATAATTCACAGTAAAAATTCAAGTGGTATAACTGTTTGGATGACGAAAACGTGAATCTCCGTGAATTTTCTACATTACAAACTGTAACTTCTTGTCTAGCTTATTGCAAGTAATTGATGAATCAGTGCATCGTCTGCTACAGCCCAGAGAGCCTGTGCTATATTGCAATCTGGATTACAAGTCAGAAATCCGTATTCTTGCTAAATTTTTGTTTATTCATATCTGACGCCAACACATGCCGATTGCCACGGCCATATTCAAGCCCCATACCAGATAAACTACAGATTGTGCCGAGTGCTTGTACAGTCTAGGATTTGTTCCTGGTACCAAAATCAATTGTTCCACACTTTCCACTTTCATTTTCTAGGATAATTTACCTTCTAGTTTACGTAATTATGTGCTGCATAATGTGTAATGCCTGAAGAAACAAACTGTCACTCATTTCTCCATCTGCTTTGGATCGATGATAATTTTGTTTATGATTTCAATCCCCCACACAATCCACTGCAGCTCTGTCTTTTATTGCACTAAATTTAAATGGTGAATATAATTTTAGGATTTAAGTTGTTTGGGGGGGGGGATTACATCTGATGTGTGCATCCTAAAGTTCTATAAGGCCATTAGCACCTGCTAACATCCTGTCAAGCAGGAAGTGATAGGCATCTATTTTTCTTATGACTGTTGTTCATATATGACAGCTTACTGTCATAACTAACATAGAGACACTATAGCAACATGTATATGCATGCACACACACAAGTCACACACACATCTGAGCGCGTTTTGACTTACCTACACCATACCGCTCTGTAGTGGTCTTCGTCCAAGGAGCCATGATTGCATGTAGTCCTCAGACTATTATTTATTTTGGGTCTCGTCTCTCTGGTTCTACTCCTAAATTTTCGCTCTCTCCTTGTGAGGGTGTCTGCTAAACTTCGCACTTCTGCATTTTTTTTTAACCTTTAATGAAAGCAGTAAGCCCATCCCCCTTTGACTCTCTTCCTCTTCTGCCTCTCCTCTCTTCCTGCCTTCAGGCGGTTAAGGGGAAGTGGGTGAGTACAACAAGGTGGAGTCCTGTAGAACCCACAGGCCTGCGCATTGTGTGAAGTTTCCATTTTGTTCATTTGAATTTGAATAGATCACTTAATCTATACGATGACTGAGCAACACACATCTATAGCAAGTAAAGCCTAAAAAAAGTTATATCTAAGGTATATAAAGTTATTCACAATGTCAAAACTGATACACAGCACTGTTTTTCTCTCAAGCCCAAAGAATCTGTCTCGTTGTGGAGACAATTGTGCCATTATGCCACAGGTGTGCAGTATCTGTATTTTCTACTTTTTGTTTTACATTCAGCAAAAGTTGGTTAAAAGACACATGAAGGACTGCAGCTGTGATCCTGCATGCAGCAAACTGAAATCAGTTTGAGAGTATAGTCATAATTGTATGTGGTGAAAGTTTGCTTCTTTATTGAGCAGACTATCAGCAGCTCAAGCACCGAGAGGAGAAGATATAAACTGAGGTAGGTCCTCATTCATTCATGAATTTGTTTGTTTCAGAAGTTCTTTATAAAGGCTGCTAATCATATTTGGCATTTCAAACAAATATTTTCCCTGTACCTCCTTCAGATGGCGTTGCCAAGGTAACCATCAGCTCCCCTTTCTGAGAAACTCCTCACAATAACAACCATCCATAGCAAAGAGAGGCTTTTTGAATATTATTGACCTTTCTAGACTAATTATGAACTGCACTTCTATAAGTTCAAGTGGAAAGTTGAATTTTCATTTACTTTATTATGGATCAGAGAGCAACATTTAGGATCCCAACACTCCATCTAAAAATCATCCTTCAGTCCTGACAGATTTTGTGATTAGCATGATGGTCCCAAGGTACTATGCTTTGACTATGTTGGTCCCTGTTTATCTTGTGCATGCACACAAGGACGCATATACATGCTCGCACAAGAGTCACATTACACAATTCTGCCACATTATTGTGATCCACATGTGGTAATACACAGAGAGAACCAGAAGAATAAGTCTTCTAGCAAGTAAACATGAATTAAACAATACAGGATTATAATATTTTGTAACCTCAGGGATACACACAAGGTATTAGTTGTAGTTATGTTTAGTCTGAATATGAACATAAATTTTGTTTGTTTACAAGAAAAAGCCACAGGGCACCTTTAACTATATTAAATAAGTTGTCCATTTAATCTCTAATCCTCTTAAGTCAATTCTACAAACCTATTCTAAGTGTTAAATAATTGCAAGAGTCTGACTCGAGTTTAAGTCCTCCCACAGTAAGTGACTGTTCTAACTGGCATTTGATCATCCAAAATCGCATTTAGAACATAAAAGGCTGCTAGGCAGGTTGGCTTTCAACCAATGAGGCTATCAAAACTTTACAGATACACAATACAGCTTATATATTATCAGCATTTTACTGTTGTGTTTGAGTTTTATTATCTTGGTGATTAACAAGACTATTTTTCACCACACCTAAAATGATAAATGATGAAGAAAAATTTCATTATAAATCATTGTACCCTTTTGTATCTATCATATCGCAGATCCAACAGTAATAATGGGACAAAAAAATTGGCTTTGTTAAATTTATTTATGAAAATAGCCTATCAAAGTGCTCAATCCACAGAGAAATGCACACAGCCCGCATTCAGAAACTGTGCCTTAAAAACTAAATTAGGACTGCTGTAAATTCATGTCACAACTAAACAGTCACAGCTCTGAGCCACAGCCGACCTGGACCCACAGTCCAACCTTGCAGGATTTGGTTTCACCAGGTGCTTACCTGAAATCTCCTATATATTCATTCAAAGACTTTTATTAGTGTTATTGTTCAGCCTCTCAAACAATCTTTTAATATTTTTAACACTATTCTTGTTGGATCACTTTATCTTGCTATTTTAAGTTTCCCATTTTATGAGTTTCACTTTGACTGAAACCAATTATTATGGCTGTGTGTATGTGCTGCAAACCTGCCACAATAGTTGGCCACAGAGTAGTAGTAGTAGTAGTAGTAGTAGTAGGCCACAATCTGTTACCTACAGTTGGCCTGGCTTTTCATTACTTAGAAAACAGTCAGCCAATCAGCAGAGAGGCCCTGACTACAGCTAGAAGGAAATGCTGGTATCAGCTGGTAAAAGCAAGCATAACTACTGCTAACTACTGGAACTCTTGGTCAATATGCCAAACAGTCTATTGAAATATATTAATGGAAACATTGCTATGGAAATTAAATTCAAGAAAACTAAAATTTCACTGGTAGATAAATACTGCATTTGACATTATTTCTAGTAAGTATCAGAAGGTTATTTTGCTTCGGTCTATTTCACTTTTTTTTTTTTTAAATGTTGGTAAAAATTTTGTTAATTTTAATTCTCATATTTTATCAACACAAATGTGTTTACTGGTTTAAAATATCTATTTGCTAGTTTTTATTTAATAAGCATTGGTTTTTTTAATAGCTACAGTTTTCTCCCTCTTTGATATGTTGGTTGAATTTGCTTTCAGTGTG
Organism: Seriola lalandi dorsalis; assembly: GCF_002814215.2. NCBI lineage: Eukaryota > Metazoa > Chordata > Actinopteri > Carangiformes > Carangidae > Seriola > Seriola lalandi. The sequence continues at coordinate 395,996 of NW_019525122.1, forward strand.
ACTCTGTTACAAATGACTGATTTCATTAGAGGTAATGGTCATTACTTTGTAAATCCAAAAGAGGGTGGTAGAGTCTTAAAATAATTTTTCATTTTCTGTTTTATTCCCCAGGCATTAACTCATCGTATCTTATCAAGACATGGCATATTTCAAAACACACTGTTGACCTAGACTGATGGTTTAACTTAAAATTTATATTACAATGCTAATGGAATTTGAAGAACCCCTGCCAACTGAGTTTCTACCAGTTTAAATAAATGTCCGCTTTCATTTTTCTAGCTTGCATGGGAACACAGGGGCCCAAAGGCGGTGAAGCCAAGGAACAACCAACTATGGCCTTAGTTATAAAAGTAACACATATGCAGCCAAATGACTGATGATACCATTGATGTTGGGAGTGCCAGGTATCCTCCATCAACTCAAATATCTCAAGGTCTTCTGGAAATCTCATTACAGATCCGAGGGGAACCAGAGCTTGTGAACACACCACAGATTTAACACTGACAGAAAGTTGAGCTGAGAAACATTAGCAAGTACAGTATGTGCATGTGAAGAGGTTACACTTGAAATGAGTTACAGAATGTGTGTGTTAGTGTGAGAGAAAGAAGGCCGGTGAAGAAGGAAGGCGAGAAGGACAGAAAAAGGAAATGTAAAGAAGGATATCTTATCTCATCGTTCTGTTTAGTGGAACAAAACCGAGTGATTGTTGCTGTGACTCACAAGGAGAAATAAGGGTGGAGCTTAAAGGTGTGTTGAAAGAAATAAGAAAAAGTGACAGAGGAATACATAGAGGCAGTTGGCAGAGACTGTCTCTAAAATAAAGATTAAAAATAAAGATTAAATTCAGCACCAACTAAGATATGAACGAGGCTATGAAAACTGAGACAGAGCCCGAGACAGACAGAGACGAGACAGATAAGGAAAAGGAAAAGGGAGGCAAAAATGGACGAAGGTATGAAAAGAGAAGTGATGATGACTTATGACTGTTAGCCTGAAGCACAGAAGATGAATTGACACTGGAAAGGAAAGAGAAGCCTCATAAGGGGCCCAAGCACATGAAAAATAGATACAAAGTCTGAGTAAAAGGCGGCACCAGAAATAGAGACATAGATTTAGAATTCTTTGTGGCCTATCGGGTCATTGACATCACTCCAACCCAACTGGTGCTAGTTCTCAGAGATTTACCCAAAAACCATCCACCCATGAAGCTCTAAACAATCCCTCAATTATTAAGTATTAAGTATATACAGTTTTGAGAGAAGAGGCATGTGTGTCAGCATGAGAAAAAAAAAAATGATGCATGCATGAAAACCATTCCTTGCTGTGTCACTCCCCGCTACAAACCAGACTTATTTGCCAGCAATTCCATTACGGCTGGATTATTCAGGTAATGCAGCCCAGTCTCCAAAGGCAACAGTTAGTTCAGAGGAACCCACTATATCGCAACCGCTCGCACACGCAGAGTTAGAAGACATTAAAATAGAATGGAAGAGCTATTAAAATCATTTCAAAAGCAAATTATCCTAAAGAGATAGAGAAGAATAATAGGAGGAGACACAGAGAGAGTGAAAGAAAAAGAGAGGGAGAGAGCTGTGTAAGTCACTGGTGCTCAGTCAGACACACACACACACACTCTCTCTCTCTCTCTCTCTCCTTTCCCACACACACTTCCACACTCATTAGACACACAAACACACACTCTTCGTGAGCGAGACTGTGCTTCTCTTGTCACTCCGGGAGCAGAGCAGAGTAGCGAGGGCAGTCGTCACACAAGAAGAAAAGCAGCACTGAGGTGAGCTAATAAATACTTACTTTATGCATGTTAAAATATATTTAATATGTTGTCGATGTGAACAAGTTGTGTGTGAAAACACCGTCCATCAAAGCTGCATTTGTGGCGTGACAACATAATTAAGTATGACTCAATGTTTTCTTACATTCTGCACTGTTTTACTGATGCATGTTTTCATTTAACATTTTCACTTTCAAAGTCATTTAATATCTGTCAAATATTTGATAAACCCTTTGTTTTATTATTTATTTAGCAACACAATCAATGAAAATATACTTTAATTCTCTTGTATCACGTGTCAGGTTCAGCTTTCGGTGCATCTCTGCTTTTTTGAGACAGATGAAGGAAAGTAAAAGATGTGGTAGAGAAGCAGTTTGTGTGTGTGGTGAGTGACAGGCGACCTCACTCATAAACAGGCTTACAGAATGAATGAAAGTGTTTTAAAACTTCAAATTCATAGGTTCAGTCATTCCAGTATGCACAATAACAAATATACAAAGGGATCACTGAATCAGTCCTGAGAACGAGGAAGTGAGTTTATTCTGTGTGCGTGTGTGTAATGAAACTAAAGAAGTAATCTGTCTTTTACCTATTGCAATATTTGTTTCAGACTTCGAAGTTCTTCATTTTAATTTCACCATTTCACTATCATGCATGAAAACAAACACTGTGTATTTCCACAGTAACTCATTGACAGAAAGATACATAGACAGACAGATCAATACAGATACTTAATAATAGATAAACATAAAGAGATAGAGGATAGAAAGAAAAAACATTTACCTCACAAAAAAGTGCAAAGGAGCTAGTACTAATTTGTTTCCTCATTTCCTTATACTAAAGCACAATGAATAGAGTTGAATAGAATTTGAATGGTTCATTATTGCCATACTGTTAATAAAGACCTCTGACTTGCTCACAGTTTTAATATAATGATAATATTTTCAACTTTCAGCAGTGGAATGGAAAATCTGGTCAATGGTATAAATCAGGAAGTCCTGCAAGAGAATTTAATTTCTGACTTTATCTTTATTTAAAGTAGTAATTGACATAATCCCAGATTTTTTCATTCATTTATGTTTCATATTCACATCCGAAAATATACAAGACGATCATTGTGATAGTTTTTTGGCTTTGCTCTGTTTTGTTTGCATTGATAATGTTTCTGTAGAGAAACACCTAGCGGTGAGAGAATGGAATGGGATTAACCTGTAGAAATGCTATCTACATCAGATATTTAAAAAAACAGACATTTATTACCATGAAAATGTTACACATAACTATTAAGATATTTCAAACTGGAAGGATTAACCCACTGTGCAACAATGTGAGCCCACGACCTGTGTGTATATCCGCAGACACAGCCACCAGAATAGAGACAGGATGCGGTTAGGTGTCATGACTTGGTCAAGGAACCATAGAGTATGCAGCGCTGAGCTGTTCAGATGAAAGTTCCCCGTATGAAGAGCTGCTGGGAAGTGTAACTTTAATATATGACAGGAAATGTTTTAATACTGGACATGTGTGAGTGTGTTTTTTATGCAACACTGGAAGCAGCAATGTTGACACAACAGAGGTGTGGTTAGGTCGAGACTGACACACTGAGGGTAATCCATCATCCTCGTGTGTGTGTGTGTGTGTGTGTGTATGTGTGTGTGTGTGTGTGTCACAGCAGTGCATGCTGTTTGCCTCTTTACATATTTTATGCATCTGTGTACCTGTCTGTGGCTGTGTCTGTCGCTCAGTGTGTTTTATTTACACGCTTCGTCAAGATTCCACAGCTTCCCTCTACTGGTCAAGACACACAACTGTTACCAAGCAACCGCCATCCCAGACCGCTTCCCTCTCTATCCAGTCTCTCTTTGTCAAGGACAAAAACAAAGACAAACAGGAAGACTTACACACACACACACACACACACACACACACACACACACACACACACACACACACACACACACACACAGCTATAGATTGCTTTGCAAATGCAGAGGAAGTGAGTGAGCCTCGTATTTGGTGCTCAGTTGAATCATACCAGGATAAATGAAGCATTCAAATGTCTGATTATGTTGCTTTGATGGACACTGCATGAAAGTTGCTTTCAACATCTGTGGCCCCTTTCAGTTTTACAGTCCCCACTAACTGCATGTTTACTGATTTACTACCAATTCATATTATTTGTTTTTCATTTATGTATAGTAAATCTAGAATAAAAATACAGATGCCTATGACCAACCCTTACTAAAGAAATCACGTCACTGAGAAGTATTGCAGAGACACAAGTAAAGTGATTTAGTACAGTGAGTCATCATAGAACATGGCCGTACTTCCTACCAACCATTAGGTAGCAGATACATTAACTGTGGACTGAATGAATGAATGAATGAGTGAGTGAAAATGTGTTATTTCCTGTATCCTTGACTAATCTGTAGCTAATTTCACACCGTGCAGAGCTTATCTCAACATTGATGTGATTTGAGAGAGTTAGATTAAGCCATTTCCTGACTCTGCATAAACATATTCAAACAAATTATTTTGTATTTGTGACATTATGGATGATTACTCATTGGGCTGAAGAAGAGCAGATATTCCTCATCTGTTTATTTCTAAAAAAGACACATGTGGTTGGTAAAAAAAAAAAGAAAGAAAAAGAAATAAAGAAAATGATCGCAGAATGAGCACCACATATTCACAGTTCAGGCAGTGAGTCCCAGCTGACAGGCAAAAAACCTCATTACTCATCTCTGGGGTCAGACCATGTCTAGTAAAGAGCCGCTGTTCCAAGTTCGTTTCTGCCTGCCTTTCATCTCAATACCCAAAACTGGGCTCTTTTCACCCAGCCACTTACTGGAAGATCTACATGGGGCAAAATGAAGCTCATTTACGTCGTTCATGTGCTGTGAGATAAGAGACCAGGAAAGGGAGCCGTCTAGGAGCTCATAAAAGTTAATCACTTAATATTTCATCCCTGTTGTGTCCACCAGCCATTGGGTTGTCACTTCAGTTACACACAGACATGAAGATTAACTAGTCATGGGATGAACCCCTCAAGCTTCTCAAAACCACAGAACCATGCAACCCTTTGTTGTCTCTCGAAAAACATGAAACAGCATTCTCCTGCAGAAAGCTCCCGAAAGTAGAGCAACATTTACATCCTGTGCAAAACACAGCACTCAGCAGTCATTACAATCCATTACAGTCCTCAGAATCCATTACCAAGACATATGTTTCGGGTTGTGGGTTAGTGTGTTCATGTACGCCTACATGTGCGTGCGTGTGTACGTGCATGTCTTTGATTATATATACAGATGCAGTAACACTCACCATTGTTTTCCATTAGGAACAACTAATGAGATGTTGGTGAAAGAAAACAGATGGTCAGTAATAAAGTAGCACAGTTGTAAATGAGTGATGCTCCATTTACTGTGGAGGATATCATACTTCTCAACATTAAGGTGAATGACTCTAAGTGTTACTATTGACTTAAGTGTAGTCTGCACAGACTGACAGTGACTTAATAAATGAAAAATAATAAAATAAAAATGCATGTAAATCATTTGCATGTACTAAATATGTCTTGTGCTTCTTGATAAGTGAGTGGGAAGGATTGTATATTCATATGGTTTTATTAAAAGACAAATGTTTATGCAATAATAAACACAGGAAACCAATATGGTTATGCTCTCACACAAATGCACTGTAACATGGGAAAAGGAACTAATGCATTTAACTGAGGGCAAGTATGTGACCACACACATACACAATCTCAAATGAAATATATAGACAGATGACAAATTACATAACATAAAGTAGAATCAATGCTCCTTGGCATTGATTCTACGAGTCCCTGAGCTCTACTGGAAGGATGAACACCATTCTTCCAAAAGATATTCCCTCATTTGGCGTTTCGATGATGGTGGTGGAGAGCGCTGACAAACACCTTGCCAGTTGAACACCATAGGTGATCCGGTGACTGCAAAGGCCATATCATATGCTTCCTTTAACTTGTCCCTTGTGTGTACATTATGTCTCAGGGTTGAGACAAGGTTGTCCTTGTTGAAATACTTCTAGTGACTGCAATACATGTCCATATGTGGACATTCCTCACAGGCCTGTGTTGGATCCAAGCCAAAACTTATTCCAACTGTTTGTTTTCCTGTGCGCGAGTGTGTGTGTGTGTGTGTGTGTGTGTGTGTGTGTGTGTGTGTGTGTGTGTGTGTAAAACAAAGCGAGAAAGTAAGTGACGGTGAGAGAGACAGACTTTTGATGATGAAAACAGTTGAAATGTGTGGTCACAGAGAGTCAGTCTGTGATTCAGTCAAGTATAAAAGCTGAGATGTCATGTGCATTTGAGAGCTGCACTTCATACGTTAGAGGCCGTGTTATCAGTGTTTGCTCTGGATGCAGTTCAAAGGAGTGAGATGGTGACAGAAATGTGTCCAAAGAACAAAGAATTGAAGATTATAAGAGTTCAAAGATAAGAGATGGGGGTCTGGTTTTTGTAGACTCTGATTTAATTAAAACCTCTCTCTCACTCTTCTTTTCATTGTATCATTTAACTCTCTTTCTTTTTGTCTTCATGTGAAGCCAGCGCATCCATCTCTTGACAATTCTCTCTCTCTCTCTCTCTCTTTCTCTCTCTCTCTATCGCTCTCTCTCTGAGGTGATAAGTGAGTGACTCTGGACCAAGTCTGGCAAATGTCCCAATATCCATTACAGTCAGAGAATAGACGAGCAAACATTACCCACCACCCACTGACGCAAACACATGTTCTCCACATATACACACACACACACTTATCAGGTAGTTATCCTCATTCCACCAAGCACACATTATAAACCCACATGCCATTAATGAATCAGTTCTCAGAGGACAAATAACACTCTGTAACTCCTTTTACAAGGTCTATGTATAAAAGAAAAATATTGATTAAACAACGATTTTTGTCTTACTTTACAAACTAGCCGTTTTTATTATTAATGGCCATTGGTTTGCAACTGTTATTGTATGTACACCCTCTTAATTTGCTCTTTAGTAATATGTGACAGAGCAGCTGTCATCAGCCAAACCCTCTGATATCCAACTCCAGATGTCCATTTGACACAGAATCATATGAGAGTGGTTTATTCTAAGGCCTTATCACATTGCACCATCAAAATGTTAATCATACTTTTCAATACTGAAACAATTCAAGTCTTAACATCATCTGCAGCAATCCTGCTGCAGCTGAGACACTTGACCACATTGGCTGATTACACACTGTCTCAAATGGCAGCTTTACTTTTCCTTGTTTCATTAAATGGCTGCCATGAAATAACTGACCGCAACAAAGCCTCCAAAGTCCTCATAATAATACATAATGTTGTGACTGGATTGACTACGGCGATTAAATACTGAAAGCGTGTGAGTGTGTAAGGGGACATTCAGACCTGTACAATAGCAAGGCCTTTACCTGTGTTAGGTAGTTTTAGAGTTACTTATTTTAAAAGGCTTTTTTTTTTTAAATATAAATGAATATATTCATACAAAGATGGAAGTATAAAAAAATCTATGTATAATTGTGATGTGTTAAGCCATTCTCATTTGCATATTTTAACTTAAACTGACACTATATAGGTTTTGAGCGAAAACATAACACATTTCTTTTTCTTAAAACTTAAAAGTTGAATTCATCAGTAATTAAATACACTGTTCTTTCAGTACAACCTTCTTTTGTCTGGTATGGCCACTAGCTTGTGGTGGTTGTGATAAAAAACTGCAGTTTGACATTGCTATGTAACAGACGTTAAGGAGTCTGAGCACTGACGTGACATTTTTCTCTACTTGTGCTACTGTTCAGTTGCAGCATTCACTTTCATCCCATAATCACCATATCCAGCCACAGTGGCCACTGTTCAGCGACGCTTATACAGCCTCTAAATAAATATTTCAATGTCATCGCACAGTTCACTGGAAGCTTATCGGAGAATAAAAACAGCATTCTAACATTAAAGTTTACTTGTTACAAAGGCAGATTTTTGTACATTTTCTCCACCAAACTGTGAGTCATTATGTCAGTAGTTCCTAATTTATCATGTTTATCAGCTATTACAAATATGGCCCCAAGTTAATACTCTTATTCAGTAATATTTTGGACACACTGCATTAGTGTATTCCATCATTTAATGTGATGTATTAATCCAAAAAGAAGCACAGAGGCCATATTTGTCCAAAGATATACTTGGTTGTCAGATCGCAGTTGCTGTAGCTTTATAGCTTTGATGCATGGACATTAGTTTAACATAATCTTCCACATTTATTATAATTAATCAGCTTTGATAGTCGATAGGCTATGTGTAGGTTACACTTATAATCCCACCTGCTCTTTGTTGTTTAATGCATGGCTGTACTGAAACTGTAGAAAATACTGTACCAATGATTAACTGTATTTCTCCTCTCTGTCCACTAGGTGTCAGTACAGCCATAGAAGATGGTGTTACCAACAAGGTGCCATGGAGCACTATGAACCAGCCACTCTCGCACAAAGCTGTTCAACAGCCATCACAGACATTTCAACAGCCATCACAGACATTTCAGCAGCAAAGCATCATGCGGATTTTCAGTTCTCAGTAGCAGCATTCATCAAGAGACAAATGTTGTTCAGCCAACTTCTTGCAAGAATTTTTTGACAAGTGTTAAGTCAAGTCAGAGAACAGTTGAAAGCTATGGTCAGTAGAATTGAAGCCCAGCAAGAACAGCAAGCAGTCAAGTGAATTAGCAGCTAAGACAGAGGAAATACTGGGAGAGGGAGGGAGACAGGGGGGACTACATGTGGCCAAGCTCTTAAGTCACATTTGACCATGGAGACACTGAGACACCTTAACAAAAGGCAGCACCGAAACACTCTGACTGAACATATTTCATAACATTATATCTGAGTTTAAGGTTTATTATTTGGATGTCTTCTTTGCAAAAAGTAAGACCTATTATCTGGTTTAAAACTAAGACCTAAACATAATTATGGCTCATAGAAAGCTGCAGCCATGGTGACATCTCCCAGTGAAGCTTCAGCGATAATGTCAAAAGTGATGCTGGGTGTCATCCTGTCCCTCCTGATCCTTCTGACTGTTGGTGGTAATGTGCTGGTGTGCCTCGCTGTCTGTGCCTCTCGACGCCTCCGCTGCCTCACCAACTGCTTCATTGTGTCGCTGGCCGTGACAGACCTGCTGCTTGGCCTCCTGGTCCTCCCTTTCTCCGCCCTCCTCCAGCTCAACGACGAGTGGCCGCTCGGCCCGGCCTTCTGCAACTTCTACATCTCCATGGATGTAATGCTGTGCACTGCCTCCATCCTCACCCTCCTGGCTATCAGTGTGGACCGCTACCTGGCAGTGACCATGCCTCTGAGATACACCTCACTGGTTTTACCGTGGAAAGTTGCGGTGGCCATGGTCAGTGTTTGGACAGTGTCTGTAGCCGTGTCTTTCTTGCCCATTCAAATGGGGTGGAACACTGTTAATGGGACAGTGCAAAACCATGGGCCCTGGGCTCCAGAGAGGAAATGTCGTTTTGAACTGAATAGACCCTACGTCCTGACCGACTCTCTTCTTACTTTCTACCTGCCTCTGATGGCAATGTGCTGGACCTACCTCCAAATACTTCGCATTGCACGGGAACAGGCTAAGCGCATTGTCAGTGCCCGACCCACTTGCATCACTACCTACAACTACAGGAACAATCAATCTACCAGTACCACTGTGGTTTCCAGTGTGACAGCAGTGGCTCTGCGGGAACACAAAGCCACAGTGACACTGGCTGCAGTAATCGGGGCTTTTGTTGTGTGCTGGCTGCCTTATTTCATCCTGTTCACAGTGTTGGGCCTGAAGGAGCACCCAGACCCCAGCACAGTACCAGAATTTCCCATTGTGTTGTGGCTGGGTTACGCCAACTCAGCCCTCAACCCTATTCTCTATGGAGCTCTCAACAGGGACTTCAGGTCGGCCTATAACCATCTACTGAGATGTCGATGCCCTACTTACTTACAGAGGAGCCGACAGCCGTCTCTCACTGTAACAGCAGGTAATACATTAGACAGAGATTAAAGTCTGCAGGTAAAGCTGCACAATTATTGAGCATAATATAACTAAAGTTTGAGAATCAGTTTAATTTAAGAGTGTAAACTTATTTCAACAAAATACAGCAACCAGTGTGAATTCGTCACATTGTCTTATCCTCAGTTTCTCCAGTTTTTATTTCTCCTTTCCTTCTCCCCATCTCAGCCAGAGAGCAGCTTACAGAGGTGACATTGCTGTGTGGCCACACCCCTGTCACATGCAGGGCAGGTCTAGCAGATCAAAACTTCATGCTTCAAGAAATGAACAGTACGACCACAGCAACTATCCAATTTGCAAACGGCACTGCTACCACAGATGTCAATGGCAATGAAAGGTAAACTCAGCCATGGTATACCTTGTGTGCAAGGCAGAGAGGTGAATGTCAGCAATGGAGTTCTTGCAACAATCATCAAATTTAATACAACTACTTCAAAGAAAATGATGCTTCACATTCAAGTTGGAGTATAAATGCTGTAATACTCACATTGCACACACATCGGGCACATGACAAACTAACCCGTTTCACCAAAAAAGGGCTTGGATTGGTGAATTAAGCTGCTTGAGTGTGACTCTTCACACTCGCTACATAGTGGCACTGGATTATAAGTAGTATATTTTTCTCTGTTTGACTCTAAAACACAGGATCCAATAAGTCACACAAACACAAATGTGTTTTTTCTCATCTCTTCAATGAGCCCAGGTCGTGCTGAGCCTGTGCCGATGAGGTGGATGTTGTGTTCACTGTGGTTACAACATGGAACCAGAATCCATCCTGAGCAGAGAACACACCAGACAGACAAAAAGATGGACCAAGACTTACAGCCCCTCTATTTGGAAGCTTTCAGTGCCACAGCACAACCACATAATACACCATGTAAGTAGATATACATACTGACATCCTCATCACCCCCACAGACCATGTCCTCTCCAGAGCAAATGAACTGTGACACACAGATCCTAGCCATGTCATCCGCAGTGCATCAGGCCATATGGCAATATGCATATTAGGCCAAGAAATCTGCTTTCAGCACAGTGGAGATACATTATCCACTTCCACATCCTGCTCTCATTTCTTTGTTTGCATTTTGTGAACAGTATCAACTAAACATTTTGCTCATACTGTATGTTTGTCAAGTGTGTATTAGTTAAAAGCTGTACCAGCACTACAGCGCTATAGCATTTAGTACAAAAAAAAAAAAAAAAACATTCAGTGCATTCTGGGTGATATATTGCATCACACAACACTCCCCAAAGTTCATCTTGTCAACTAACACAAGCGTAGTTGTATGAACTGAAAAAAAGATAAGATATTTGTCTCATCTTAAAAAAGCAGAAATCCTCTCAGAGAGAAAAATATCATTACAAAGTTTTACATGTATTATCAAGAACCAGGGATGGATTTCTCTGCAGCTAATATTAAGTCAGAGGGTTATATAGAGAATTTATTGTTGATCTCAAAACACCCTCTGAATATTTGTTTCAAACTAAATTATTAAATGTTATTGCAAATAAATATTCTTATATGTGCACACAACTTTTAACCTCTCTAATACCAATCCTACCTCCTAAAGAGTTTATGTCTTCTATGTGATTGCTGGTACAGCTGACTAATCTCTCAGAGTGCGAGGTGATACACACTCAGCACAATGGAGAAGTGAATGATTTCTTCCTCCCTGCATATTGTACACCCAAATTGATTGAATATGGAAACAAACTTTTGATCCTCTTCATTTGTGTGTGTGTGTGTCTTTTCTGTTAGCACTCACTCTGTCTACAATTTAACAAACAAAAAAGTGAGAGAACAGGACCTCAGCAACTCTGCACCTCATCAGCAAGAACCAACTGGACGCACACAACTGGCCTCAGTCCGTCCTGGATTGAACAAATGAAAACGCTTGTACGTGGATGAAGCTGCAACTCAAGTTGTCTAACCCGATAAGTCCATCGCATCCAACCATCACACAGGGGCAACAAGTGGCCCCGACATGCTCTTGACTCTTAACCGTGGTTAGTATTGCAGTATTGGAAGACTGAATGAGACCAGCCAATCAACATGACGCTCATCAATCTAATGAACTGGACTTTTTAAGCTGACTCAAGACTGCACTCCAGTGGAAATACAAAGTATCACAACTTCAATAAAGTAAATGGACTTCTAATTAAAAATGGGTGTTTCCTCAAGAAGGAAGGGGAAAAGGTGATAAATGGACTTTTGAATGTGTTGAAATGTGTGACATTTGAATGTGGAGCATGCAAACTAATGTTACATGTCACTTTTGAAGAATGTAGCTGCCTCCAGACTTTGTATTCAAATGTATGTGTTTTATTATACTATAAAAATAACTGAGGACTGAAAAGTGGCAGGAACTGTTCCTCTAAAACAGAAAATTACAAGCATACTGTACCAATAAAAAGCAGTTAGAATAAAGAATATAACATTTGCTAGCATTTTTGGAGGCAATACACATGGTCTGTGGTTAAGCATGGATAGGGATTATTGTGTGGGATGATAAAGAAAACGCTGTGCGAGTGGTAAGGAATACAAGTACATTGGAAGCAATACATCACAGCTGTCAGCACACATTGCCTCAAACTATTGCCACATTAACATTTAACCTTTTCCACTTTAAGCTATTTCCTTTGAGGACTGATATAGACGTGCATATGATGCCAGGTGTATGCATGCGAAGGAAACAAGTGAAGGAAGGGATTTTACAACCTATTCGATGTATATGTTATTTATAACAACTAGGAGAGTCAATTCTTTAATTCCACATGTTTTTTGTTTTTTTTAACCATCTATAGTCATCGAGGTTACATTAGCTGATAATGGATGCTGCAGTGTAGAAATGCTTTGACCCACCGTCACACAGGTACATACTTTCACACCACCGGCCTTATACGCCTTAGGGGATAAATATAGGGGATGAAAAACATTGTCCATGTTCAGTCAGAGACACCAAACCATTCATAGCAAATGATTATTCAGTTAGGTTTGCTCTTTAAGGGATCTCTGCAGGTAGAGCTACTCCCCCAAACACATAATGGTAGAGAATCAAAGATAGATGTAAAGATACATAAACATTAAAGCTTCGAAAAACAATCCCCTGAGTCATATCAGGAGGGGGTAGAGGTAGTACAGGGAGTTGTGGCAGCAAGCAGTGTTGGTGTCAGAAATCAGCAGGGTAAAAGTAAGAACCTGCAGTTTACAGAAGCCGCTCCAAAAACACCTGTACGAACATAACTGGATGTAACTAGTCAGCCAGTAGCCAAACATATGATGCCTCTGTAAGCCAATGATATGGCTTACAAATGATGCAGCTGAAGACAAACAGCTGACGTGACTGTACTTGAAATGATGCGCCTAAACTACTGCAAAGCTTAATTTCTGTGAAAAGCTTATTTGAGTCAGCCATCTGAGTAAAGGTGCGGTCATATTACACGTCTGTCCAACCAAATATTCACTCCACCTCCCGTTTCACTTCTGTTGAATCACAAACAGTGGCTATGCATTTCCTGCTTCGGTGCAATCTCCAGTCATTTCTGGTAAATTCACATGTGAGAGTTCACCTTTATCCGACTTGTGGCTGTGGATGTGATCGCAGTTGCCACTAAAAACACTGATGCACTGTGTTTAAAAAATGCAGAATCTATTATTCCACCGTGTTTTACCACCACGTTTAGTAAACTATTAGGGTACCACACTACAAATTGTAACATAGCTAACACTGTTTACAGCCTGTGATTGCTCTGAGCAAAATTTATATATTACCCACATCAGAAACATGACATCTTGTCTTCTGAACGTGGAGCTATTTAATTGAAGAGAGGGTTAATGGGACCATATCTTTTTTCCATCTTTGGCCCTGCAGCTTTATTCTAGCTTTATTGCAAGTGTTGGGTTTTAGAAAAATACAGACACGCAACAACCAGGACATATCTCTCTAGCGTGGCTCAGCAAGGAAATACTGCTCATGGAAACACAAAGAAGGAATTTCATACTAAACTGGCCATAACTTTGAAAGATACCCACTTGACTTGACTTTAAGAGTGCTGAAGTCTCTTATTTCCTCGACTGAATGTTAGAATGCATTTTTGTGCAGAAAAACGGTTGTGGATTCAGTCCTCCATCCCTTACAGCATAGGGAGCACTTCTTGAAGAGAAATAACTCTCTCATGTATTTTATTAACATTGTAACACACAGTGACGCATCCAAATGTATCAATTAAGTGCTTTTAAAAGGCTTTTAAAAAAATCTGACTCAGTGTGAAGGAAATGACTAGCAGATGCAGTAAATATTTAATTTAGGGTTTTCATGGTCGAAATCTAGTGTGGTTAACAACTGCCCTTCCCAACTGAAAGACATTTATTATGCTTTCATCTCCCTGTGTCCCTCCGTTCCCACATAAACAGCACGTGTCCCTTGGTAATTCTGGCCACTTGCTACTTTCCCCCTCCCTCTCTTTTCCAGAGTGACCACCGACAGCTCAAACTACATGAAAACCATTTATCACTGCTTCTTTAACATCAGATTAATGTGGGGAAAAACAGAACACATAAACTCTCTTTCTCTCTTTCTGTCACTTTAACACATGCGCACACACACACACCCGACTAGCTCTGTATAAGCTATCAATCATAGATATTGTCATTATTCAACTGTGTCATTGACAAGCCTCTCTCTATCTCTCTCTCTCCAGTCTTTCTTTGTCTCCTTCTCTTTTTCCTTCTCTCTATTCTCTCTCACACACACACACACACACTCACAGAAGGAGAGAATCATGAATCATAAATCTTATGAATGCCATCTAAAGACTGCTCAGCGCTATGAGAAAGAGAGATGATTGATAGATGTGAGTGACTGTGGCGAAAGCAGAGAAGATGGACAGAAGGTTGTAACCAGCAACACCGAGGTCAGAAACTGCAGTTCAGGGGTCAAACGTATCAGAGGAAGCACAATATGGCCGAGAAGGAAGGAGAAAATGGGGGGATGAGAGGAAGGAGGGGAGGGAGTAAATGGTTGAAGGGGAATGGAGAATGGAGGTAGGGAGGAGGAGGAGGTGGAGGAGGACGGTGAGGGGGGATGCTGCCACAGTGAGGCTAAAGCCATAACTCATCTTTTATTAAAAATAATGAAAAAAACTTAATGAGTTAATAATATCTGGAGAAAGAGATAGGGAGTGAGACAGAGATGGAGTAAGGGACAGGAGGACGGAGGAAAGGAAGGAAAAGAAGAAAGGAAATGAGGAGAGAGAAAACGGTACAGATAGAAAACAGAACAGGGTCAATGTGTGTGTGTGTCTCTTCTCACCCTTTGGTCATTTATTGCAGTTTGCAAAGTTCACACAAGATCCATTAGACAGGCAGAAAAAAATCATAGTGATCCTTCTCTTTCTGCCGACCCAAATCCCAAAGCCTGCTTGGTAATTAAAGGCACTTAACAACCAATTAACAGTGATGAGCTAAATTAGCAGGATATTGTCTCCTTTGACTAGGCTACTGCATTATCAGTGTATTGAAACAGCGTACAACAAACCTCAGTGGCCCGTGTTTGCATGTAGGCAAATGACGGATTAATTACTATTAAAACATCAGCATCTTAATGAGCTTGGAAACAATTAGAGAGGTCGTTAGCATGTGGAGAACGGCTGAGAAGAGAAGAAGGGGGGAGTGAGTGAAAACAAGAGAGAAATCTTCATTGGGAAGCAATACTGATTAAATGGACGTACGGTCGCACTCATCGCCCAATATCCACGGACTTATTAAATACATGACATCACCATTTGTCTTTTCTACCATCAAGCTACTTTTCTCCTGCCATTATCTTTCCCTCCTTCTTCTCCGGCTTCCCCAACTCTCTGCCTCCGTTTCGTCTCTCATAAAAAGCCTTTTTCTTTCTCTTCCATTCCTTTCTCCACTTTCTGCTTTTTAACTCCCATTTCTTCCTTCCCTCCTTCATGCTTGAGGGGCACAGTCCTGTGAAGGAATTTAATATGCAACTTTTATATGAGAAACCAATCGCATACGTCTGGGTCTATTGGGCTCGCAATCTATCGGCCCGGACGGCTAATGCAATAGAGAGAGCCGGGGCTATTTATCACACAGGGAGCTATCTTTTCCTCTCTCCCTCTCTCTCTCCCACTCTGCCCTCGCTCTCTCTGTCTTTATTCAAACCCAGATTCCTGGCTGCCACTAAATCAGGCCAACTATGAGCTATGGCTGCCCAGAGGGCATCTCCTCTTTTATAGGGGGATTTGGATTTTGTATCTACTGGTTCCTCAGTGGTCGTTGAGACTGTGCTAACGGAAGCTATAAACATTCAACAAACAAATGCAACAACTTAAATGTCCCTCCATCCCTACTGCAATGATCATGAACGTGTAGAGATATATGGGAGTAGGAGGGAGCATAAACCTGATGAATAAGATATCAGTGGCATTTACAATGATGCTGCAAAGATTTGTTTCTGTGCATGTTTTCAGACAGAGAGGCAGAAACATATACAAAGACAACACATGCACAGACATATGTACACATACTATAGTATTATAGTCATGTTCCCACAATATTACTTATACTATTCACATACAGCAGCAGAATAACTTCAATTCTTTCCTGCTGAAAAACTTAAGTGATATTGTGCGGAGGACGTTGCCCACCTGCAGCAATTAAAATGCCTCAGAAAACCAAATTCATTTCAACAAATTAGCCACATTACTGGCCACTGTGTAATCGCTGATGGCAATTAATAAGAAATTAGTCACAATCAGCCCTATATTAACATCTCACCCAGGGGCCGCGGCTGGAAATTAATAACCGGAGATTCATCTCTCTTACTGTCTTTCTGGCTCTCTCCCTCACACTCACACATACACACTCACACATACACACACACACACACATACACACACACCTACGCCCACCTTTATTTTTCATGAATCACCTCTAAGACACAGATTTTTTCTATGTGGATTGTCTCATATGATCCACAATCTGCTCGTGTCAGCTAGCCAGCTTCCTCTTTACTAGGGTGTGAAAACCCCCTGAAAGACATGAGTGTGTGTGAGTGTGTGTGTGTGTTCGTGTGTTTGTGTGTTCATGTGTGTGTGTTTTTTTTCCTGACACATGCTTGTACAATCAACACACATGTGCAACGAACAGTTTGTGGACATAAATATAAAAACAGATATACCATAGACTGTATATTACACTATATCTATGTGGTGTGTACTGTGTGTGTGTGTGTGTGTGTGTGTGTGTGTGTGTGTATGTGTTTGTGAGGTGATACACCAATGGGGAGGGGGCATCAGTGGAGACTGGGCCCGCCTCTAGGGGTCCTCACACCAATCAGCAAAGCACACCAAGAATCAATTAACACCAGTGGGAGGGGGCAAAGGGTACAACACTACACACATTTAGACTTACACACACACATACACACGCTGTCCACATGCACACTGCCCACACACATGGTACTGTCTGAGGAGATATCCATCAGATCACACATTGTGCGATATGCCAATGTGTGTGTGTGTGTGTGTGTGTGTGTGGCTGTAAGCGTGTGTGTCCCTATCCCGGTGTGCCCCGGTCTCTCATGGTGTGAGGTTGGGGAACAGATTGGGGGTCAGCAGGGGGGTCAGGCCAGGGTCACCCCCATCTGAGCTGTGTGTGTGTGTGTGTGTGTGTGTGTGTGTCTGTGTGGAAGTAAAGCCTAAACACCACTTCCAGGGCTCAACGGAAGCCAGAAGTGAATAAGATGGATGGTGTTGATTCATACTACAAATTCATTGTTCCCCCTGAATCCATAGAGAATAAATACATCCACAGAAATTATGAAGCAAGGGACCAAAATGAGTATCTCACATTTCATATTCCTCTTTCTCTCTTTCTCCCTGTGTCTCTCTCTTCATTTCTCTCTCCCTTTGTCTCTCTCTGGTGTGGGGACAGCTGCTGGCTACATGAAAACCATTCATCATTGCATCTTTACCATAGAATTATTGACAGACAGGAGGACGAGGAGCTATATTGGCTACATTTTACAAGGTTGGACAAAGAGAAAAAGTCACCCATCTCTGAAAAACATGAGAACTCGAATTAAGTAATAACCAAAGGAAACCATTGTTTTCAGGCAGTGGGGAAGCTTAGCTGTAAAGGAGAACAGAGAGTACAAAAAGTGAGACATTTCCGCCACAACAGACAAAACAGAGCAGCCAATAAAGTGATCAAAGACTGTCTACCATTTGCCCATGAACGTTCCATTGCGAAACCCCACCTCTTTCCTCTTCTTCCCTCTCTCTCTACACATCGCCATCTCCATCTGTTAGCCCGTTGCACTCGTGCGTCCACTACCTCCCCCCTTCCTCGATCTCTCTCCTCCTCTGCTCCTCTCTGGCCTTCCTACCCTCAGGGAAGTAAGGTGATCTCCCTGTGCTGGAGTAAGTGACTGGTATTAGTCTCCTTCTCTGTCTGTCTGTTTGATCCCGGCACTAATGACTCCGCAGGGACTGGGGTCTGATAATGGGAAATCAATATAGAGAATAGCGCTCTGGAGTGGCCTCACTTAGCTCTCGCTCTTTCACGCCTCACAGCAAAGTGCCTCTGTGTATCCGCGTGTGTGTATGTGTGTATGTGTGTGTGTGAGAGAGCATGTGTCAAGGAAATCTGAGTCTATTGCTGGGTGCATGTAAGTGTGCAAAACATCTAACTTTTTATGTCCATGTTTTAATCCTAACAAAGGATTCCTCACATGTCTAAAAGCTGAAAGAATTCTGCAGCTTATGAAATATTTTCAAAGTATTTTGGATCAAATCAAAGTTACTGGCGAGTTGACATTTTTGGGGTCATCCGGCAGTAATATGCATGTGCGCCTGTGTATATCCGAGCGTGTGTGTCTAATCGCTCACACTCCTGCGCCTGGGGCAAGACAGGTGGGGCTGGTGGCATGAGGCTGGTGCCCCCCCTCCACCCTGAGGGGCCAGAAGGCCCAGCGAAGCAGGGGGCTTGAGTAGCTCCCTCTGCCAGGCAGCAGAGCACTATGGCTGGTGGCAGCTGGTCCTCTGTCCCTCCCTCCCCTCCTCCCCTGCATGTGCGCCCCGCAGGCAGGCAACAGGAGGGGTGAGGAGGTCAAGAGGCAGGAGAGAATGGGTGGAACGGCGGCGACATGCAGGATAATCGGCTTTTATGAAGCGGAGAGGACAGACAGAGGGAGACGGGAAACACAGCTCTGACACAATGCAACTGACTACAAGCAGTAATGAATTAACACATTAGCGCCACGACCAGGGGCGTTCAGGAGCACTCAGCTGCTCTTAAACACAAACCCACACTGGTACGCTCTCTGACACACACACACATAAATCAGTCATAAGTCATTAAAGCAATTAAAGCGAACACGCTCGCTTATTAATTACATCAGTCATTTTGTCGATGGCAGATCCCTCTGAAAGCTATCGAGGGTGATCCGAAGATAAAAACGTCTCCCCAAAAACAGCAGAGAAACTTTTACTTAGCACTCAGAATAGATGAGACAGAGGTTAACTCTCTAAAGTGCAAACACACACACACACACACACACACACATAAAGACGAGACAATTCTATGGGAAACCTATTATACAAACTCAAGCCATGTGTTCAATTATCATCAGCCCCAAATGATCCCCATTAATGCTTTAACTCTTTCTCTCACATCTCAATCTTAGCCATCCGTCCATCCTGTTTTTGCTCTCTGCTCTGCGTCCATCCCTATAATTCACATCTATGCGGTTTCTTACTTCCCTTTCTCACTCTCTTCCTCTCCATCCTCCTCTCTCTCTCTCCCTCCCTCTCTGACTTTTAAGCAGCGTGAAGAGGCAGCCATGCATTCAACCATCAGACAGGCTAACATGCTCTACCCTCACGCACGCACACACAGAGTCAGAGCGTATTGTTCATCAAGTGTAACAAGAATGCAATGTTCGCTGAAACAAATATCTACCATATCGGGGCATCTTTATGTGGTTAAATGTGCATCCTGATCCTTGCAAAAATGTATATAAGATGATCACGCTGAAAGTTGCTTTACTGCTTCCAAATGTAGATTCCCAATAATCCACTATTGCAGTCTTTAGGTAAGGTGACACTTGTTATAATCGGCTGCTACAACATTTAAAAAAAGCATGAATTTCTGCTGTCATCAATCACACAGAAAAATATTACTTATGTTTCCTCCAATAAAGAGAACCTTTTGTGATGACAGCCTTCATGCTTGGTAATTAAAATCCTTTAATATCTACCACGCCTGTATCTGACATTTGCAGTGACATTTTACATGGTTTATCCGCTTTTTAAATCTGGAGCAGATGAACTGTGTGCACACTGAGCAGCGGTCCAGTGACAGCCCAGGGATGATGATGGTCCTGACGGAGTCCCTGATGGGGGATCCCATTCCTCTCTTCTCATCCAACAATCCCACTGAGCATGTCAATATGAAACACTATCCACCCCCCCACCCCAGCACTGGGGCCATGCTAGGCTATCCCTCCCATTACAGACAAGACAGGCTTATATTGATAGGATGAGTCTGTAAACTGCAGCATCTGTGCGTGAAAAGAAACATGGCGCGGTATAGAGAAAAGTGTAAATTAGACTAAATCAAGTCTCGCAACAGTAAAACACATTTTCACTATATTGCACTCAATGTGAGCGCGATTTACTACACGACTTTTGTTGTATGTGAGGCGAGGGAACGCGGGCCGTAAAGCTTTGTTTACCCAACTTTAAAAAATCCACAGCCTTGTAAATGTTGTCAGATGGCCGATGCCAGTGTCTTTCAGCTTAATACTACCTATATTAAATAGTTTAAATATTTCATAAGGGCGGTTTTTAGAGCGAGGGAGGGGAAATCGTTAGCTGCGGTAAAGTTTCATTAACTGGTCCCCATTTCGCTGCGAGGCAAACTCATCTCCTCTTATTGTAATAAAACAATCTCTCTCTCTCTCTGGGTGCTGCTCTCCACTCATCTTCCTCTCTCTACCGCCTCTCTCCTTCTCTTTTACATCATAATAATACACTACATCCCCTTTAAATGCACTATTACTTACCGCTGCCTTTTCATATTGTAACATCACGGGCACTTTAGCGACAATATAAAAGCGTGTCATTCATTATTCAGAGGCAGCCGGCCTCGTCCCCCTTTTAAAAAGTCAGGCGCGCTGCTGAAATTGATAACGGCGAAGAGACGCGCAATAAAAACGCAGCCCCCGGGTACCGAGCTGCAGCCCAGACCCCCGATTATGCAGATCAAGTGGTAATTTCTCAAACAAATCGCACTCTTTCACTCTTTTGTTGTCGTTTCTTTTTGGACTTTTGGAATCAGGGTGTCAGCTTTTATATTGCCTGTGGAAAAAAAACGAGGATTGATGTGCAACTTAATTGTTCGTGCGAGCTGCGGGCTTTTCAGAAACTGTATCCAAATATTTTGGTCTAAACGAGATAACCCCAAGGCCGCTTTGCAAAGGTGTGTGCGTGTGCGTGTGTGTGCGTGTGTGTGTGTGTGTGTGTGTGTGTGTGTGTGTGTGTGTGTGTGTGTGTTCTTTTAAGTGGACTCTTGGTATCAATTTTTTTTTTTTACCTTTCCTGCTGTAATCATGAAGCAATGAAAAGGTTCGACACTGACTTCAGCGTTCAGACCATCAATAAATTCATAAGGGCAGGAGACTGGCTGGGGCTTCTCCTGGCGTGTCTTGGATAACCGGTGTCACGGTGGTATCCCGGCAGGTCAAGGCTAATGTGTCATAATCACTCATAATCATTGGATTACACCGGATTACTAACACCCAACATCTGCAAGCAGTGGGACCCCGTCTGCTCTGTACAGGCTGGAGGGACTGCCTTCACTCTGCAGACGAGTATAAACGCAATAATTATTAATTTTCAAGAAGCAATTATTCAGTTGTGGCCGAGCTATGAGTCATCCTCAAATAGTAGCCAAGCAATTGTTATAAATCAATTAAGTCAATTTATATATGCTATGGGTTTTTTCCCCATTCAGAGAGTCCGCCATAATTACTGTTGGGGAATTATTTTTTTGCGAATGTCATCAAGAGAAACATAAAAATGTCCAGAAAGATGACAGCTATAACAGACCAATTCTCCCCCATCAAAAGCCACCGGTGAGCTCACATATGGCAGGGTGAAGCAGCCAACACTCAGAGTCTGTCCATATTGCCAAACAAACACCTCGGGCCTTGTCCCATCTCATATTGCTTATTGCTAAGACTTTATTGTGAAGGGTGAGATGCAGATCCTTTTTAAAATATATATTAGTCTACCGTATACCACAGCATCTTTACATTTCCGTTTGCTTTTGTGGCGTATGACCTCACGAATTACAATTTTATAATTTTTATTTTATTTTATTGTAAGATTTGTATGAAGTTTAGCATTATCACTTGAATTCACGCTGCTTTATCTTAAATAATGGAGTGTCACAAAAACACCAGTGGACTGACAATAAAGGCCTGGATACAATTTTAACAAGGACACAGCATAACCTATATACTAACATTTAAAGTACAGGCCTAGAACGATGATTACTCAACAGTTTGAACATATATACACATTATAAAAAGCCTACAAATATGAACCTCATTGTCAATGAATGAATATGTTGGCCATTAGTTTGTTAACGGACTGTAATGTGATACTCTAAAAAGCCACCTGCTGCATCCAAACCCGACACGCATTTGTCTGTCCCAGAGACAAGTTAGTGAAAATGAGATTATCCGGTCACTTTGGGCGCCTGCTACATTGAATCTGAGCGGTTAGCAGCTTCCAGAGCCCGGACACTTTATCTGAAGTAGCCCATGGCCGTCCCTTGTCAGGTCATTTAATGTGGCACTGGCTATCAGGAACAAATAAGGCCGCGTAAAGCTGTGCCAAGCTCAATAGGTGCTGGTGATTCACTGCCAATGTTCAATAAGGCTGCTGTCCTTTTATTTTAAAGAGAGGCGCGATGGGTTCCATGTCATGTGAACTGGATGTGCGTAATTACGCACCGGGAAACATTATTACCATGGCTTTATCATTTCTATTCTGTTTCAGTTATCTCACTATATGTGCCATAATTAAGAAAATAAACTGGTGAAATGCATCATTAAGTGTTCTGCAGGGATTTTATATTATTTTTTCTATAACTAGACATCAAACCAACATGAATAAATCAGAATATGACCGTACTGCGTTTGGTTATAAGGAGTTAACATTTAAGGATTTAAATCTGATGTATTATGAATATTTTTAAATTCTTTATTTCACCTTAAAAATGCAACATTTTTAACAGCTGAATAGTAAACGCCACAGTGCAGGCAGTGCACATTTAAAGGACTGAAATTAAAGAGGAAAATAAATGGAGGCTGACATTTTCTCCTTTTGGTCTCTCTTTTATAACATATCTGTGATAAATAGTCTTCAGGTTATAAAGCTTTCCCTAATAGCTTTCAACCAGCTTTCGTGTGAACTTATTATTCCCGTGCATTCCACATGTGTCAAATGACACAGACTGAAGAGGTGACACAGACAGCAAGAGGACAAATGACGCGCACTTTGTGCCTAGCCTGAAAAGTGGTAATGTGCAGAAGTATCAATTCATCAGACACTATAAGGTGGCTAAAAAAGTTTTCCCAACCGATATCATTTGTCACCAAAACTTATAAACCCGTTCATGGTGAATACATTGACGGGGTCGTGCGGAACACTGACAGATGACTGTCACAACACCATTTGGTTGATATTATAAAATATTAGTCGTTCGTCACCAAACGGCTTAGAAGAACATTTTTCTTCCGTGATCCCTACTCCGATTTTTTTTACATATGCCACATAAATTTCCATGAAGTTGTCGCTGGCTCTTTACTCTTCATTATAATGATAGAAAAAAAACGACAACATCCAATACTGACTCAGTCTGAAGACACGAAGATGCCATTTCTTTCCGTATATGTATAACAAGCTGACGCCCGTGGTTATGGGAAATCTTGATTATTGTGCCAAATCCTGGGCCTACCCCCATTAACATTCAATCAGTCATTCTGCTGCCAGCCAATGAAAGGTGGAGAGGGATGGAGGAGGACGGAGCTGCTAGACGGAGCGTTTTGACGCGCTGAGAGGAGGACAGAGCGTCACATCTCTCCAAACGCCCATCAAACTTTCACCACAGCCTGTAAAGAGGACCCAGTCCTCTGAAAGAGGCCTGTTAAGAGACAACGAGGACACGCTGGATTCTGGGAGGACGATTGGACAGCGATGGAGACACTACTGGCGATGACTTTTGGTACAGTTTGACCCTGCTGTGAATCCCACTGAAAACACCCTGTTCAGTTTTTTTTTTGTCCTTTTCGCGACTGAGCTACGGGAATGGAGCAAGCACCCAGCGCGCCGAGCCCTCCTCCCAAACCGGCCCATCACGAGCCCATCAGCTTCGGCATCGACCAGATCCTGGGAGCCGGTACAGAGCCAGAAAACGGGCGCACGGCTGGAAGACAAAGTGGATCAGATTTAAGCAGCGGGGACGGTTATTACAGTTTAGGAAGCCCGACCGGGGCCAGCGCGCCCTCTTACACCGCGCTGTCTATCTCCCTCTCCGGTATAATGCCTCCGGTGGAGACTTCAGGTTCATACGGGGAGAGCAGGAGTCTGGGCAGCCGTGGAGTGATTCGAGTCCCGGCCCACAGACCGGTGGCAGCCCCGGGACCCCCAGCCCCCGTCCAGGGCGCTGTTCCCGGGTTTGGAGGACTGTGCTTCCCGTGGATAGGGAACAGGTTCGCCAAGGACAGAATATCAGGTAGGCCAGCTGTTCGACCTAATGGGTTCCCTCATAAATATTTTATTATATTTAAAACGTTAGTAACTGCTACTGGAGCACTTAAAACAACAAACACCTGTGCCCTATATTTGTAAAGGCTATTTCAGCCAACTGAAATGTTTCACTTAATTATTTAAATGGATTAACGAGGATGAAATCATACAACAGTTTGTAGTTTAAATATTTTTAAACTACTGTGTATATTAGGCCTGAATATACAGATTAATATTAAACGCCTTGTGTCTGTGTGACTTCACTCATGTTTTACGATTTCAATATTTCATTTCTACATAACAAAATAGGCAAAACAAGTAATGTACAATCACAGTTACTGTCTCTGTGCTTTGTTTTTAAGAACCAAACAGCAACAACATGGTCCTGTCATAATGCTGTAGTGAAAATGAACAATATATGTTATTAATGGGCTAAATGGAGGCTAAATAAGAGTAAGACAAGCTATTACGCTGACAAATAGTTTAGCCTACTCCATAAATTATAGGGAAAATCTTAAACATGACAATCATCAATAATAAAGGGTGTAATGTGTTCTCTGTATTTAACAAAAAATTAAAGTAAGTTTAGGTGTAGAATTAAAGATGATACAAGTTGATTTAAAACATTTTATCTCACGTGCAGCCTGTTTTTATTAAAGACTAAGAGGAGCCTTTATTGACAAAGGCCTATAACATGGTATGTAAAGAAAAGATAAACAGGCCAACAGGCCTGCTGTTATATCTGTAATTAGCAGGGTCGACATTATCTGTTAAATCCCAAACAACTTTAATATGAGTGTTTATTGATTTTTATAACTGTATTGTTTCCAATACTTTGGCCAGACTCATATTTCACTATTAATTTCACCTCACATATTTCACATGTGGCCTACACAGTCTAAATAGGGAATTCTTGTCAAACAGGGCAGATATCTGTGATATATGGTCTTGAATTTCCATACAGAGTGGGGAGTGAATTAGTCTGTTTGGTGCTGTATGAAATCTCGTCTTCCACTCACCGGTGTGTGTCTCTCTTCCCTGCAGCCGCTCTTGTGCCGTTCGCCGTTACACGGCGGATAGGACACCCGTACCAGAACCGGACGCCTCCCAAACGGAAAAAGCCCCGCACGTCCTTCTCCAGAGTTCAGATCTGCGAGCTGGAGAAACGCTTCCACCGGCAGAAGTACCTGGCCAGCGCCGAGCGGGCAGCTCTGGCCAAGAGTCTGAAGATGACAGACGCACAGGTCAAAACCTGGTTTCAGAACCGCAGGACCAAGTGGAGGTTGGTATGACATTCCATATTCATATCAAAGTTACTTACATTTATGACCGCATTCCATCACACCTCCACCCTGAGAAAACACGGATAATGATAATGTGGCCTTCTTCCACGAAGAATTTCATCCGCCACAGGCGTCCTGGTCAAACACCAAACTTCCCTCGTTTAGCGGATGACCCCGCGCGTAATTTCCTGTTAATTGACCCCGAGGAGTCGGAACAAAAAACTAAAGGATGAAAACTAACAGCAACAAATTTTTAAAAAACAATTGATATAATTTTACTTTATTTTTCTCTTCAGTACAAATACATTTTAGGTAGAACCTTTACATCGTGCGATATTAATTAGCCCCAAATTATTATTATTATTATTTTTAAATCTCCAAAATGTAAGTTTTACCACATATTGCAAGAAGTCAACGGAATTTTTTTTGTTTGTTTGTTTTGTTTTGTTTTGTTAATTCCTCTTCCTCCAGTCAAATCTTTTCATCCCTGCATCGCTCTGTAGAAATATTTTTATTTTTATTCCAACAATTCACTGCTGTATTGTTTTATGCAGCCTATGAATTTAATGACAATTTTTTTTCTATTCTGTAATCTCGTGTAACCTCACTTTTTATTTATTAACAATGAATCTATTCATGTTAAAATTCTTCTCCTGCCTTCTTTCAGGAGACAGACAGCCGAGGAGAGGGAGGCGGAGCGTCAGCAGGCCAATCGTCTCATCCTGCAGCTGCAGCAGTCCGCCCTCCAGAAGTCCCTCAGCGAATCAGCGGTGTCGGATCCACTGTGCGCCCATAACTCCTCCCTGTATGCCCTGCAGAACCTCCAACCCTGGGCCGAGGACAGGGAATAGAGACCAAACACCAGGCTGCAATCAATAAGCATCATCTATTACCCCTGGGAGGATAAATAAATTAAATTAGGCCTACATGAGGACAGTGGGACTTACTTCGATCCATACAATGGAGAAAAAATTTATGTTGGACCAGAAAAACTGAAGAGTGGGCCACAGCCATTAGAGTGGATGGTTGTGAAACTGGACCTGAAATGATGGTGAGTGAGTGACGCCTGTCTTGAAGCAGAAACTGAACTTTCTTGGACTAAATCTTGCAACTCTGTACCTGGGAACAATGAGACTTTTCAAATTGAAAGAGGAACTGAAACAGAACTTGTCATTAAAAATTCTTGTCACCCTGTGATTGTCCTCTTATGCTTGTACTTATTCTGTTTATTAGAATAAGAGGGAGAGAGAAATTTAGCCTATAGACCTGAAGGAGGTAATGAATTTTCCACAGTGAGACACAACATGATTGAACATTTTGTAAAGGTGTTTTCTCCCTATTCTGAAACAAACATCCTTTGCATCACTTTGAAAGAGTTAGCTCTGTTTTATTAGGGGAGGAACAGCAGCCAAACACTCCAAGACCTATACAATAGTTTACTTACATAAAATGTGTCAGCCAGTTTTAATTAAATCTCTTGCTCAGTTTTATCAAAATATAAAAGAAAAATGCAGATAAAATCTGCCTATTTCATTTAAATTATTCTGGTGCTGCAACCTTTTTCAAATCTCATTCATAGATTTACTCACTCCACTACAAGCACCTGTACATACACAGGTGTGATGCACCAGAGTAGCCCTCAAAAATGATGCCCAAATGTTGCATTATGGGAAAACTGCTATTGTGAGCAGTAATAAAAGGAAAATAAATGTCAGGATTAGTGGGGAGAGAGGTGAAAAAGAGGCTGTAAGTTGGGTAATAAAGGGAGTGATGCATGTCCAGTGATGGTGGTGAAGTTTTTTCATATGCACATTATCATGCTTTATTTGAGGGGCCGTATCCTTTGGGATAGAGTCACAGATGTACAACCCCTTTTTGTACTTTCATTGTATATGTGTAAATAACAGTATAAACTGTTAGTGTGATCCTTTTTGCTCATGCTCTTTATGATGCACCATAAAAATGATTTCAAGCTTTTCAGGCACAATAATTAGAATCTATTAAAAAAAAAAAAAAGAGCAACAAGGTAAAATATAGCAGACATGAATTCATTTTGTTTCTTGAAAAGTTTATTGATAAATATAATGATTTTATACAATATTTCAATACACACATTATTTCATTCTGACAGTTGTGAGCTGTCTGTGTGTCTGTATGCCTGTCTATCTGTTTGTCTTCCTGTCTGTCAGTCTGCCTGGACGTATGTCTGGGTACATTTGAGATGAGCTGCAGCAAATCTCAGCCAGGATTTTTATTACACGATTGGTGGCACAGTGAGTGGGCATGACAGCAAATCATTTATAAATCTGTGTTTTTGTCCTGCTCAATCTTCAAAACGATGGCTCTTGTTTGAATCATGGCTTCCATTCCTTCAGAATCAGTGAAAAGGTCTTTGCTCTCATCTTCTGCCTTATTCTCTCATCTTTGTCTTCCCCTATTCTTTCCACCATCATCCCCTCCTTCTAGCTCCCCTCGTCTGTCTCTCCCTCACAGTGAAAGGTTGGTCGCTCTGAGTCGACATTTTCAACAGACAGAATTGAGGACGAAACTCTCCTCTGTAGCCGAAACGTGGTCAGTTTAGCTGGACTCGTTGTTGTGTTTCCAAGATGAAGCTAGGATAAACGACACTTTAATATTCAGGCAAAAAAAACAACAACAAAGAAAACCAAAAAAACAACAATTTTACAACAGGACACCACACACACACACACACACACACACACACACACACACACACACACACACACACTTAGACGCATGCAGATCCCTGTATCACTCTGCATCTGTACTGCAGTAAACCTCTAAGTAGACTATATTTAACAATGAATGCCAGGTAGAATAATTAGGCTACAGTTATATCCAATCTGACAGAAAGACGAGACGGATAGTCATAATCAGAGACACACAGACGGACACGGATGATTCCAGACAGCGAGAAGAAGTCACAAATACCAGAGTTAAATATCTACAGTCGAGTCGTTACAACATTGAAACACTGACTGACACCACTGGAACACACACAGTAGGAGTAACGAGGGCTTTATGGGGACTGTTGTAAAACTGCCACAAGACGCAAGCTGGCTGCGGTCACGCTCAGCTGTGCAAACCTTTACGGGCCTGTGTCTGAAAAACGGATGAGGTGGCTCTGTGAGATGCTACGCCCAGGCCTGGCCTCCCAAATATCACCATTTAGAGCAAGAAGATGACTGTGTCGCCACTAAGTTTCTTATGGCACATATATGTTAGATATGCCGTAGGCCTCTTGGCTTGCATGCTTCACAATATTGCTTATGTTTGTTGTATTGACACAGAAGTTCATGATGAAAGCAGCTATTATTTAAGCCTCTAATGCACAAAGTATGCATTTGTTTGATCTCACTGCCAAGCTGCTTTTAGGAAATACCAGTCCTGATAATGTGGTTCAATTAACATATTTCAGAAAAGGATTTGACCAAATGTGAAAGAATCAGTATTTACACGATGGCATGAAGTACACACTGTCCAACATGACGGTAACCGTAACAACAGCAACAATCGAGGGAGATGGAGACAAGATGAATGGTCACAGAAAGGTCAATTGACGTGTTTTATTCTGAAGGACATTTTCCAAAAACCAGTGATGGTTTGTCGCCATGGATTTGTTACAGCAAGACACCTCCCATGAAGTTTTGCGGCAACCGTCACACACAAAGCAACAAGCTCTTTGTTTCGTTTCAATTGCGAGCTATGCGGTTCCTTTTCTTGTTCATGTTCATCTCTCCTTCTCCCTCCCTTCTTTCTTCTCTTTTCTCGATCTCCATGCTTTCGTCTATAGCGCCGTCTCCCTCTTCTTTGTTGTCTAGATGACGTTTTCAAAGAGCTGCAGAGACCGCATGATGTTTTCATCCTGTGCAAAGAAGATGGGAAATTAAGAAGCATACTGTGAGGAGAGACACATCTAACCATCATCATTTAATTCAGTTTACCAGCCACTAGGGGGCACTGGAGACAGTATGAAAATGTCAGTAATCTCTCTCCAAAGGCAAACAAGACATATAAAAAAAAGGTTAAAAAAAAACCTGCAAAGGAGGAGATTTGAGCAAAGAAGTTGAGATGTAAGTTACCAAGCCATCATTCATTTTAGCATTTATACATGTGCTGTGAAAAAGGCCTTCTGCAAAGTGAAAGGGTTTATGCAACAGAGAAGAGAACTTAAAGAAAGAACCAAGTACCTCTTGACAAGAAAGGATGAATTCATCAAGAGTGACCACGCCGTCTCTGTTTTTGTCCATTTTCTGTGGAGAGACACACACATGCATGAAGCCATTCGTGCTGTGTGTATGCGACAATATTAAGATATTAGTCAAAGGTAGGAACGCATGATGCACACTGCTTTAAAATCAGTATCTTTTGCTGAGAGATTATTGTTAGTCTTTTCCCCATATTCACTGCTGTGATTGTCCTGCAAAGATCACCAGCCAGTTAGTGTGATGTCTTTTCTTGTAATTAGTTTTTTTCTCTTTCTTTCTTGATAACGGAAATATAAAGCATGTAGTGTTTGACTGATCCATCCTTGTTCGGTCAGTCATTGATGTTTGTGTTGTTGGGTTTAGCTTTGATGTAATAAAAGACTCAGATTTCTTTACCTGAAAGAAGGCATCCACATGCTGTCTGGGTGCGTCAGTTTTCAAGACAGGGTAAGTGTATTTCCCCATCATGTCGTATATCGCTCTGACAATGTCTGTCATCTCCTATGAGACAGAAAAGAGATGCATACAATGAGACATGATTAATAAAAAAAAAACAAACAGTGCGCATAACCACAAATGTAAAAAAAAAAAAAAAAAAAATGAAGACATGCACAGGTACACAAACACACACCTCTTTGTTGATGTATCCATCTCTGTTGATATCATAGAGGTTAAATGTCCACTGGAGCTTCTCAGTGACAGTGCCCCTCAGCAGGATGGACAGAGCTGTTACAAAGTCCTGGAGAGAAAAAAAAAACAGAGGCAGAATGACCAACTGAAAATTTAGAGATTTAGAAGAGACGTCTTCAAACCCTGAGCATCAACATACAGAATAGTGGAAATGAATGAGTAAAACAAACCTCGAACTTTATGGAGCCGGTGTGTGCTGCGTCAAACGCGTTGAACAGGTAGTGTGCGTAGGTGCTGGCATCTGCAGGAGAAGAAGAAAAAGTTTGCAGACTGGGTATAAACAATACATAGAGAGGGATAGACACATTACATTACAACACACACACAAACACACTCTCTCTCTCTCTACCTCCATGTGGGAAGAACTGGGAGTATATTTGCTTGAAGGTTTCCTCATTTACAATGCCACTTGGACACTCCTGGAAAGAGAGGGAGACAAAAGGAAGAGGGAGTGAGGAGAACAGGATAAATAAAATACACAAACCAACCCCATTGGTGGGTCAAACAGGTGGACAGAGACTGTGGAGGGTGTGATTAAATGAATGAAAGGAACAAACAAAGTTAACTGGAGATTGGATACTGAGTAGGCAGCTATATGTGAGGAAATTAGCACAATTGAATAACTTTTAATTTGGACTAGTTTAATTGCTGGTAACTAAAATACTACACTGTCTCATCTGACCAAAGTACAACTGACTGCAGTTGCAAATTCGGACCTTTTGTCCAGCGTGACATGGAATCTTATAGCTGCTAAACTGGCAAAAAAAACTATCAATATCATCCATATGTCACTGATAAATTACATATTATATTCTTAAGTATATTCAAAATTGTATTTTGTTCCCCAGTGAAATCAAAACCTTTACAGACTGTTTCTTATGCAAAAATAAATATACTCTGGTTCATTTAAACTCCAGTGATTCATATTTCAGAATTCCTGAGTGTGGTTTTCTTTATTCTTTAAAGCCAACCTCTTGGTTTGCTTGTTTCTATCCGTCTGATCGACATACATATCTCTCAAAAAACTGAAAACCTGTTTTTCTGTGGCACTTTCACACTCGCTTACATTCTTGAAGCCCCTGTAGAGCACTTGGAGCTCTCTTTTGCTGAAGTTGGTTTGAGCCTCTAGCTGGTCCAGGCCCTCTGGTCGATGGCACACCATGGTCATCTCCAAGTCATCATCAGCTTTATCTGAAGAAACAAACACAAAAACAAAGGGGAAAAAAAGAAAGCACTATCATTTAACATGACCTCCAAGAGGGTGAGAAAGTAGCAACTGGACATATAAAAAAGGGAAAGGGGACACATTGCCTCAGTGAACTAATGTGCACACGTCAAGTTTTAACTACACTGAAATCTTTCTGAAAAGGCAGATTGATATAAATTGTGACCAAAAAAGAGAAGGAGAGGAGAGGATGAGAGATGGAGGTGCAGAGAGGTAGAGGTCAGTCCAACAGCCCCATTTTCCTCCTCTCACCGGCCCTATCATTAACAACTCATTACTCTCCTCGCCGTAGGGGAGGGGAGAGAGGACAAACCACTGACTCTGGTAACACACACACACACACACACACACACACACACACACACACACACACACACACACACACACACACACAAAGTGTCTATAGGTGAACATGACGGTATAACAGCAAGACACTCTCCTTTTCTCTCTCAGACACTCATCTACACATTTACTTGAGCGGAATAATCCCCAAAGCAATCTACAATGTAATAATTATGCATACTGTTAAAATCGTGCATAATTTAACAGTTATAGTAATAAAAATCTGAATATGATAAAGTGGTCAGAATGTGCAGTAGTAAAATACTGGACCAAAAAAAAAGAAAAAAAAGAAAAGAAACTTACTTGTGATTAAGTGATAAGATGCCATGTTTTATGAAGGCCATTTCAGAATAATGATTGTCCATCACTCATCTGTGCTAGCCTGTCCATAGATACATCTAATAATAATAATAAATAAATAATAAATTAATTTAATATGAGGAGGACAGACTGTTGGTATCTCTGGCAGATACATGACATTGGTGTGACGAGTCGTGACTGCCGCCTGTGTAGACCTCTAATTACTTGTAAGAGCCGACTTCCCATCCAAAGGGCTGAATGGAGATCAAGTACAATTTCCTCTGTCATATAGCATTTAAATACTAATTACGATCCTCACGCTAGTCCAGAGAACTGCCGGTGTCAGCTTTACAACAGCTTACTTCAAAATCCTTAAATCGGTAAACTTGATTATTGCACTGTCATCTGCGAAAATTTGGGCAGACATTGGTTTGAATGGGCTGGTACAGTCACAGGTTCTTTTAAGGGCTCCTGTTCTGCTTTAATTGAGTGTCACAAGGGTGCAAGGTTCACTATGTCCTTGGCAATCCACATTTTGAAACATCAACAGTCTTGAAATAGAAACATTTTTATCTGTGTGGAAAGACCATTAGTGCTTTGTGAAGCTTCATTACACCAATACCTCTTCAGTTCCATTCTAGCAATGAATCATGGGTACCAGGTCGGCATTTTTACTGTGCAAAGCAAAGACAGCTTCATCTCACTCCTAAATTAAACCTCACCATTTTAGACGGAGTATCCAGCGTTCCCATTTAATACATCAGCAGACTTTTTGCTGCCATCACGGTTTAGGAGCCAAAAGTGGGTTTGAATTTAAGTGTCAATTATGATGTTCAAATGTGGCACTGTGGCGTCATTTTACTTGTTGCGATCATGATGCGAACATATTACAAAACAAAACACAACTAATTTAAAAATGTAATAGTCAGCGGAAATTACAATAATTCATTTTGTTACCCAGCAAGAGCTTATTGCATCGTGGCTGCTAATTTTCTATTATATGGAGCGGTATTACTTTATGACTTTGTACAACTTATTGAGTTGCTAAGCAGTCTCGCTTTATATCTTGCTTTCTCCTACCTCACCCTGTTTAACACACACAGGGAGGGAGAGAGAGAGAGAGAGAGAGAGAGAGAGAGAGAGAGAGAGAGAGAGAGAGAGAGAGAGGGAGAGAGGCCCAGAAGGCCATTTCTTTCATCACTCAGGCAGTTCAGTTTCTCAGTGGTCATACTGTATGGTGCATAACCACACACACACACACACACACACACACACACACACACACACACAAACAAGTGTGATGCACATGCACATATTCTTGTAAATGCATTCAAAACACCGATTCTAATGCGGTGCTCTTACACCATCACTGTAACCTTCAGGCGTCTGTCTATTGTTACACCCACACAGCAGAGTGTTCGTGCACCTATTGAGTTAAAGAACATAGACTCCTCTGATAGGCGTCACTGAGACTCTATTGTTCTTGTTAAAACCCTGACGGCACCTGCACAGTCATCATCACACTCTATGCATATAATAAAAACTAACACAGCACAAGACATCCCATCTCACAGAGCAACTGTACCTCTAAAAGAAAAAAAAAGAAAAAGTCATCAGACATTTTTAAGCAGTAGAATATGTACTGTATTATGGCAGCGTCATGTCTATAGCTATAATAAGACTGCATTATGATGGAAAACATGTAAAACACCAAAGTTAATATAAGTATGTGAGAGTCAGGATTAGTTAGTCTTCAGGTTTAAATTTGTTCTCTACACTGTCGCTCAGTGAATTATAAAAATTTAACTCATGATCAAGGAGAAGAGACAGTTTCAGCCTCTTCACTGTCAGAAAACTATTATTTTGTCTCAAAAGTCATTAATTTCTTCCTCTTGTGGTAAAAGCCAATTAGCAGCTAAAACAAAATGTTATTTATGAATTCAGCTTCCCTGTATAATAGGATAAATTATATACAGTTTAGAATGCAAAATTATGCAACATAACCTAAATTGAGCACATTATAATAAAACTATGAAGAAATATGCTGAAATTACCACTGACCATTAGAAAGTACAACATATTCTGTTCAGGCAGACAAACTTCAGCAACTTTAGATTTGTGAATCTCTACATACAGACCATAACAAAGGTGAAGTAAAGTGTTGAACACCCTTGTTACTTCTTATTACTTATTATACATTGTCACTGTTAATATGCTAAGTTTTTTCATGGGTTTCACTTTTTTTTTTTGCAGTATTAGGTTCAGGTAGGTATAAGTTTCCATCATTTTTTGTATTATGTGTATATATGGCATCAGTCTTTGTAGCAGTAGAAATGCCAGTGTTTGAGTGTGACAGCAGTAGACAAACAGATGTATTGGACAGCTGGGTATTGCAGGTTTCAAATATAAAAAGCAACAAAGGAAGAAATGTACGATCCCTCTCCAGCAGGCGTGTTAGGAGTAGTTATGACAATAGAGAACTTGAGTGTGAATCTCCACCAATACTGAACAGCTGAACAGCTGAACAGCCTGCAGCATCAACATTTACAGTTTGTTTTTTAAAATTTAGATTTTTTGACTTTCTGAACAAGTAGCAGGTGAGTCCCACATACCAAACATCTCCCCCCTGAGTAATCCAAACCCTTTGTTTGTTTGTTTTTTTAAAATAACTCGCTGACAGAGAGACAACAGTGAAAAAAAACAAAAAAATCCTTCTTAAATTTGCTGGTTTGGTTAGTGCTGGATTACAGTGATAGTAGTTGTAGTACTCACTCACCCTCCACAGTGATGACTCCCAGTAGGTGCAGCATTTTGATGGCCCCACAGCACAGCAGAATGATAGCTATTGCTTGTAAGCTGTTCTCACTCTGTTCCTCTCTTTCCATTTTGATTAATTCTTTCCTCCTGCTGGCCTTGGTTTATCGCTTCAACCCACCTCTTATTCCATCATTTCACCATGTACAACTAGACTCTGCCTGCAGTGGCCTAATGTTTCTCTATACGTCTCCTCTTGTGCCTCTAAACTTTCTATTCATGCTGCTTTCTCCTACGGTGAGATCAGCGCTCACCTGCCTCTCTCTATCTCTGTCTTTTTATCCCCCCGTCTCTCTGTTCCCAGGGGCATCTCCCTCTCCTGACCTTCGCTCCATCCCACTAACTCCCCCCCCCCCCCCCCCCCCCCCCCCC
>NW_019525122.1:431988-461533 GCF_002814215.2 Seriola lalandi dorsalis
CCCCATCCCAACTCCACTCCCCCCTCTGTGTTATAGCCATTGTGTCCTTCACTCTTTGGGAACAGTGCTTTAACTCGAGGGTCCGACCTGAGCACATTGTGATACGCTCACCTTCTGCTGTGCGACCGTATGCGTTTGTTTCGTGATTGTGCGTGTGCATGTGTGAATGTGTTTCTTAGCAGATCAGCAGTTGATTAATTGTCCCCATTAAGACACACAGACATCCCCCAACAACAGAAGGCTTAATTTACCACAAAGTGACTTTTCTCGCTGAACGTGCCCAAGTCCTTGGATATGACTTACTCTACAGTATAAACAACGCTTTGGCTAAAGCAGTAATTATGAATACAGCTGGTGAGACGACAGGATCCATCATAATCTGCACTGTGAGCTGTATATTAACTTAATATTGGAGCGTGTCTGAGTGAGCGGAGCACAGGGAACTATATAACCTGCTACAATCTGAGTGTACCAGCAGGGGGCAGCAGGAACTAACACAGACACCGCTAGTGTGTGTCAAGGCCACTAATGAAGATGTGTTGTACATTTCATTACATGTGTTATGTGAGATTTAGCCGATGCATTTAGTCATATAGTGATAATGCTTATAAAATTATAAAAATAAATGATAAAAACATGGAATATTTTCTGTAGTATCCGTGTACTGTGACCAGCTCACACTCATTAATGTGAATGTAAAAAGAAGCTGTGGTTGCCCAACGAGCTGAGGTGCAGCCGCTGACTTGCAGACTGCAGGGGGCTCTGCTGTATCAAGAGGTTTCCAGCAGAGTTGTCAATTGCAGGTTTGCTTTATTTACTGTTCTGGAATTAAAGCAGCAGGTCTGTGTAAAATTAAATTAAGGGGCAAGAGTAGCATTTAATTTAATTTGCAAGACATTTAAAAGATGCTCAGTAGTGTAAACATCACTTCTTAAGGATGATTGAGTGTATATCGTGTTCATTCAAGTGATCAACCTTGAGATGTCTCTTACTGTCAGCAACTGGCAGCATTTATCAGATATTACCCAAGTGCTGTAGGACACCATTAAAAATACTAAAGGAAAACATCAAAGGAAACCTGCAGAGGTTTATATTTTATGAAACACATTATGTATTTCTACAGCTGTATTATGGATCAGATCAAACTTGGTATCAGCAGGTAGTTGATATTAAAGGTCTCAGATTGGAATCTGGAGCAAAAAAAAAAAAAAGTAATGTAAAGATCTATTTACCTGTGATCTGCTAATAACAAGTACAGCCTGTGTAGCCAAAGACTGATATAGACTGAAAAACAATGAGCCACAAAGTTGCACTGGGTGAAATGCTCCTTCACTACACTTAACACGCCTGCTGTTCTTTATCCCACATACATGTTATATCGCTGTAAATACTCACTGATGCTAAAATGTGTATTAGTCCACAGCAGAAAGCAGTCTCCAACCATTAACTCTTGTTTGAGTAACACAATCTTCAAACTCCAGGGCACAGCTGTTTTAGAAAATGACTGGGCCTTTTTTTAAATCTAAAACGATTTCTGAGCCGTTCTTTCAACAGGAACAAATGGGCTTATAGCTGACTGCCATGGATAAAACTGAAATGTAGGAGGAAAACAATGTCAGTTATGTTCTTTTTATTTGTTGATATAATACAAAATATTAAGAAAAGTGTGGCTGGTGCTGTCCTCCCAGTCTCACTGCTTTTTTTAAATGTGGATGTTAGAGAGGGGCGTTAAGATGAATACAGTAAGAATACATTGTAAGTAAAGGTCCAAGTGCAAGACATTCTGCTGCAGGAAACAACCTTAAAAAAATAAGGTCAGCTCTTTAACATACCGAGAACGGCAGTGTTCTCTATATCTAGTTAGTAAAACTTCACTGTACAAAGTTTTTATTGCTAACAGGTGATATCTAAAAACTTGCATGAATCATGTTCCAAAACTGAACTGAATCTGCAAAATTAGCAGGTTAGGAAAACCTAAATAAACCCAACCTAAAAAGCAACCTCAAGCGCTTCACTTCCATCTGTTACACAAGCTATTATGAGCTGTGGAGTCTGACAGTGACCAAAAGCCTGAACCCTTTTTCTTTCAGAGCTTGTTTGGAGTATTAAGTGGTGGCCCGAACTGTCAGTAAAGAAAGACTGCCTGTCACTCTCCCCAGCCAGCACCCTGTCACAAAAAAATACCTCTTACATCAAAGCACACACACTTCCCCCAGCCCAGAAACAGGATTTAACTCTTAGCTCTCTCCCTAACTACTGCTGGCTCGTGTATTTAATGTTAGCTCTCATTTCTCCTCCATCTCTTCCTTTCTTCCGTTGCCCACTGAATCCTCCTTTCGCTTCCACTTCTTATCTCTCTCACTCTGCCAATCTCTTCTCTCACTCTGCCACTCTATCTCCGCCATGCTCTCTCTTTCCTTCTCATACTGTGTCCTGTAATCCTTGCCAGAGTGTGTGTCATTTGCATAATCTGAATTAGGCTAATCTGCTGTCCTGGCGGCAATGGAGAGGCCTCGCTCTCACCGGCCTCTTTAACAGCGGAGAGCGCTCTCCAAGAAAGTGGCAATTCCATTGGGCATGCGCTCCCGGGAGGTGTGGAGGAAAGCATCTTAAAAATAGATTTCAGCTGCAGCAGTCCTGTTTACACATAAACCACATAATCACGTTGCACTGTGTGAATTTAAGATCTCGTTCATTGTTTTTCACCATCAATATCCAAGTCAGTGGACACGGGGGCCAATCTGACTGGCCTTTGGGTGGTTCACTGAAAGTCCAGCAACTCGTTCCGGTTGAAAACACACACAAACACACACACACACACGTGGAGAGATACATGCATCCAGTCACAGACCTTCAAACAAGCCAAACATGAACACATTATTTCAAGGTTCATAGAGGTTTTAAAGCACCCATGTGCACATAACTGTATACAATCCCAATCTTGCATCCTCACACACACATACACATCCGTTTGCTTACTAATCTTTAGCCTGTGAGGGAGGACCGAAGTGATGGAAGGTGTTTGCAGAATTGTAGTGTGGTGTGTTCGTGTTTACATACAGGAGAAACACATATACACACACACACACACACACACACACACACATCAGCGTAATGCCTCTTCCTCACATATTAGCGTGCCACCCCTGATTATGATTGGGAAGAGTGAGTCAAATACAGCTCATTCAGACACAAATAGCAGCGTGCCAACATAGATTTTTGAGTAAATACATGTCTGGACTTGAACTGAATCTGCAGAAATTCACACACATGCACATAAACACACACACACACACACACACACACACACACACACACACACACTCTCTCCTGGAAGCCAAGAGAAGAGAATGATGAGATGACTTAATAAGCACTCACACCAGCTAATGGGAGCGTGGGTGATGGAGAAAGGGAGCAAATGAGAGAAAGAATGGAGGCATAAAAGAGACAGGAGAGAGAGAGGGAGGTATGGAGATGAGGGTGCCAGGAGCAGATTGTGGATATGGAATGTAAGAGTGTGATGGGGAAAAATTAGAACAAAGTAGGATAAAGAGAAACAAGCGTGGAGAGGGAAAGCAGCGGGTTGAAGAGGAAAAGATGTGGAAGGTGGAAGGGTGGGGAGGAGTGGCAGCAGAAAGCAAGAGGAAAACAAGACAAGAGGAGAAGCAGAGGAGTGACAGAAAAGGGAAGGCGAGAGGAAGATTGAGACAACATTTCTGCAGGGAGTTAGAAAGACAGGCAGAGATATAGGGACTGAAAAGAAATGAAAAATGCACAAGGGAGGGGAGAAAAATGCCAGGTGAAATTTCTTTCTCCAGAGATGAGTTGTCAGAGGCCACCACAACAGAAGAGGAAGAAAATAGCAGCTACCCTGCCAGACAGGAACCAGGCAGACAAGACAACAGGTAGGAGAAAACTCCCACCAAAGGGAGCCTGTCACACAAGAACAAGAACACTTGACAGAAAATAAAGCAAGTTGAGAGAACAACAAGCAGCCTTGATGAAAACAGACAGTCCAGACAAGCAGGCATGCAAATATTCAGGCAGGAGCAAGATGCACCCACAGCGAGGCTTTTTTTTTTTTTCTTTCTTTCAGAGCACAGTGATAAGCTCGTGCTCAGAGGATCAATCATGCAGGAATCTAATCTTGCAATATTACAGCCATGCACCGTCTCTCTCTCACTGTTGCAGTCAGTGTCGCGATCCTGGATAACAAGTTATCTGTAAGACCGTAGAATAGGTGGCTGCACACATACAAGCCCCGCTGCACTAATCCTGCATACAGCGAACATGTCAGAGCAGGAGAAAGAGAGAGGCGCTTAAGTACCACAACACAACACCAGAATTACAAACGACCTCCAAATAGCTCCAGCTCTACAACCCATTCTGTTATGTTTTTTTTCCTTTCAGGACATTTGTGGAGGTAAAAAGGCTTGTTTTTATTTGCAGGAAGATCCAAATTTCACACGTTTGCACAACGTGAACGCATCTACAACCACCTCATTATTCAAAATAGCAACAAATTTACGCCTTGCCTTTTTAACACCCTTGGGGAAAGGTGTTTGTTTGAGCTTGTGGGAGGAAAAAAAAAAAAAGCTTATTCATAAGATGAAATGAGCCATATGCACTCACTTGGAAAATGTCCTGTATGGTCTAATTTGCTCTGAAAAACCAATAATAACCTGCCTCAACAAATAAGTTTAAATGACTGCACACTATTAATAGGGGATATTTTCACTCTGGCACCAGGCTCCTGCTCTGTGTGCTCATTCACTGGAGAAGCCAGTTTAGATTTGTTAGATTTATATACATTTGGTTTACAGGATTTCATTAGAGTGAGTAACGAGGAAGCAAAACATTTCTCAGAGGCAACAGGTCTTCTTAAAAAGAAAAAAAAGAAAGACCTCCATCCTCGCTTCATCTGCATATTTGCATCTCTCACTGTCTTGCTCTCTTTCACATGGCCTTGACTTACTTAGGAATACCCCCAATCTCATCAAGCCCCCCCCCCTCACACACACACACACACTCACACACACACTCACACACACCCATACCCCCACCCACACCCCTCCAACCCCACCCACCCCAAAACTGACATCTTTTGTTGCCATGGCTACCATGCTTCCAAGGTAACAGCAAGACGGAAAAGCAGTGTGTGAGCAGAGTGACAAATACCTTCGACATGTGTGTGTTTACCAGCGTCGATGCTCGACACACGCATACTGAAGCGCGCACACCCACACACACACGCCCACACACACATACACACACACACACACACACACACGCACACACGCACACACAAGCAGACTCAGATATAGTCAAAGACACCGTCTCTTACTTTCCTCCCTTGGTTGACTCCGTCATAAAAGATAAGCTCAACAACAATCACATGGGTGCACACACACACACATACACACACACACTGTCGCAGTCAAACTTTGTTTTAAAAGGTTCTCTTTTTCCTCTGGGAACACCTGTTGGTCTCTCTCTCTTTCTCACTTGCTCTATCTCTATCGCTCTCTCTCTCACACACACACTACAGACCATATGCTCTCTTTCTCCGTCTGTATTTTGACTCAAATACCAGCAGTTATTAATCCTTGCTCTGCAGCTTGCGTATGTGAGCTGTATATTTGTACTGGAGTGTCTGTGTAAGAGACAGTAAGAACACACTGTTTGGAAAGTTTCACTGTCCATATGTGTGTATGCATGCAGCCTATGTATGAGTGTGTGTGTGAAAGAGAAAGCATACATTGTGGTTATGTTTTTGTTTATACAGTTGGGTGCAAAAATATAAGACCATTTTCCTCTTCACTAGTGAAAGAGGTGTATATATATATATATATATATATACATATATATACATATATATATATATGTATGTCTGTGTGTGTGTGTGTGTGTGTGTGTCTGTGTGTGTGCGTGTGCGGGCGCATGTGTGAGGGCTCGCATATGCATGCGCATCTTTGTTTGTGTGTGAATTCCCTCACCCCTGGACGGCCTCCTCTGCTTGGTCTGCATGGTCAGCGTACCCACCACAGCCCCCATGTTTGCCGTCGTCGTCGTGGAAACAAGCGCGTCTGTATGCTGAAGTCTCTATCTCTTTGTCACGTGTTTGAACGGCTAGAACACACACACTCCCTTGCCCTCTTTCCTCTCCTCATCCTCCTCTCTCGGTGGCAGCTCTCAGCAGAAACCCTCTTTCTATCATCCCTCCTTTCATGCTCTCTCACTCCATCTCACAGTGCTGCTCCTCCCCACACTCTCTATCTCCCTCCCTCCCATTTCGTTGTTTTTCATTAGGGGTTGTAGCCTCTCTCTCTCTTCTCTCTTCTCTCTCTCTCTCTCTCTCTCTCTCTCTCTCTCTCTCTCTCTCTCTCTCTCTCTCTCCGCAAGCCAAGAGCCCGAGTGGAGCATCAGTGATTCACTATGAAATCGCAGGATGTTAATTCACTAAATTATAAATTAATATGAGTCTACCCATTGATTTGTAGAGGATAACACTCTGTGAATCACTCTGGAAAAAAACCAACAAACATGCCCTGTTACATTTTCACACCTAAACGCATCTGTTTTCCTCTGATGGAGGGAAAATATGCAAATAGATACAAATATTGACTGGAAAGGTAAATATGAATCATGGTGTGAAAGGAAAACATGTGACAACAATTATGAAGAGCGTCACTTCCGTTTTTTTTTTTTTTCCTTTCAACATCACGGTTTGTTCTTGAAAAGGCCACTTCAATCCAGCAACACCTCCACTCACTCCATCCATCATTCCTGTTCATTCACCCATAATACCCCCACATACACACAAACAGGGATGGATAAAGGACAGAATGTCTGTGGTGGCAGATCGGCTCCCAGGGCAGGAAGGAAGGCTTAAAGTCAAGCATGTAAGAAAAGAGAGAGAGATTAAAAGCAGGAAGAGGCAAGGAATGAGAAGAATGAGATATTTAATCGCGTAGAAATTGAGGGATCAAGACAAGTGTCAGATAATACTGCAGGAGCGTGTATGCGCTTGTCTGGAAGAGCTTTATACACATACACATACACACACACGCACGCACACACACACACACACACACACACACACACACACACACACACACACACACACCAGAGGAAATCACATTTTAATTACAGCCCGATCAATACAAACAAGGTATACAGACCAACAAGATGAGAGTACAAAGAGACAAATTGGAAGACAGCTACGGATGACAAAGTACGATATATGTGCTGTGCTTGTTCAACATGCAAACACTGCACATAGAAAACATGGATGCAGCAGTGGAAAAAGATTCTTTCCTGCACTCAAAAACTCCCTCAGGTAAATATATATTGAACATAACGTTGAACAGCGCTTCGGTTGCTCCTGAAAATGATGCATGTGTCAGCGTAAGTTTTCATTAGTCAATTTTGAGAACCGACATGTTGTCCTTTTATATCAAGCTGCTATTATATAATGCTTCTGCAACTGCTGAGAGTATAGGCCACTTTCTGTCAGCTGATGGTGAACTATGATTATGAATTGTTAGGAAGCCATATGGAAACATAGAGTTTGGTGAGTAAAAACAATCTGCTTCAGTGAAAATGTGCTCATGAATGCTGACATGTGTGTGTGTTTTTTTTTTTTTTTTTTTGCGAGACAGAATGGACAGCAGTGGGGAGTCATGATTTCACCCTACCCACACACACGTGCTTCCACACACAGAGAAGCACACGTATGTACACACACATCCACAAACCGTGAGCAGAACGAATGGCTGATCATACGATGAGGTCTCTGTGGACTGGTGACGTCCAAACAGCATGCAGCACCGTGGAGCAAGACCATTCCCAGCCACACACACACACACACACACACACACACACACACACACACACACACACACACACACACACACACACACACACAGCTCCTCTCAACTTGCTCACAATGCTTGTGCCTATAGGAATTTACAGGCTATCAAAATGATTTCTTCGCCTGCTCCCTGCTTCATCTTTAGCCTAAAACCATATCTATCCATCTCTCTCCACCCTCTTATCTATGAATTTGTCTCCAGGCATATGCCCTATGCCTTTATCTAGCCATCTCTCCCTATAAATCTCTGGGTGCACGAATCAGCCTGGTGCTCCTGTTGTTTCAAACACTGTTCCCGGCTTGTCCCAATTCCCCATCCCTCTCTATCTCCATCGGGTCTCTGACAGACCCGTTTCCACACACTGACAGAAATATTTCTCCTTCTGGTAATCATTTCAAAGTCTGTCTGTAGAGCAGAGAGAGCAAGAGGTTGGAGTGAGTGTGTGTTTGTTTTTGTGTTTGTATGTAAAATATTGCTGCCAAAATTGCCTGGTGTTTCCCTGCAGGCATGTGAGTGAATGGCTGCAGACTGTTTTACAAGACCCCCGTCACACTTTTAAGGAAAGAGAAAATAAGACACAGGAGAGGAGGAAAAAAAACAGCAAAAGTAGGAAGAGGTGGGAGGGTATGGAGGAAGGGAAAAGACACAAAGGCAAAGATGGAAACATATTTGACAATGAATGAAGAAGGATGAGGAGGAGGAAACACACCAGGAAAGCTTCCAGCGGCAGATTAGAGAGCGATGCAGAGAGTGAAAGAAAGAGAAAGAAGTGGATAACAAGAGCCAGGAGAGTGGGCGAGTGGCATCGCAAGAAAAGAAGGCGGAGGAGAGAGCGAGTGGGACATGCAAGCAAACACAAAATTTTCAGAGAATTGGATGGAAGGACAAAGACGTGTAAGAGAAAATGAAACTCTAAAGATCTTGATTAAGATTAAAACGCTGGGCGGAAGCTTTAGAAAATCAGCTCAGCTCTTCCAAGCTGCACATTCAGACCAACCACA
The DNA here is from genome assembly GCF_002814215.2 of Seriola lalandi dorsalis. Lineage (NCBI taxonomy): Eukaryota > Metazoa > Chordata > Actinopteri > Carangiformes > Carangidae > Seriola > Seriola lalandi. Next base: position 440,864 of record NW_019525122.1, read on the forward strand.
GTGCAAACCTACAGGCCTGTGTAAGCATAAAAAGTCACTCTTTACCTCCTGAAAGATCCATCCTAACAGTTATAGACCATCAATCTATTGCACTCCTCTATGACAGTCTTGTCGGCACACAAGGCTTTGCAATTACTCATCAGGGGTAACGTAGCTTTGGACAGGGATAGAACATGTCTATTAGCAAAATCAATACTAATATCTTACGCTGTCCAAATGACTTCTCACACGGACATTTCTCTGTATCTTTATTAGTGGACGCACGCTGAGCCTCTTGCTGGCTCTCATCACATTATGAAAAAAGGGAATAATTAAAAGCCTGCGCTATTGATCTGTCATCATCTAGGGACAGCGGGGAAAGAGAAAAAGAGGGATGGAGGGGGTAAGCAGGGACATAGATAAGTGGAGAGAGTGAGAAATAATGATGAAAGACGGTAGAATTAGGAGTGGGAGAAGAAGCAGGAGATAAAGTTTGAATGAGAGATGGAGAGTGATTAAAGAGAGAATCGATGAAAAAGGCTAAAGAGAGAAGGGGGGGGCTGGGTAAAGGGAAGAGAGCTATCTTCCCCTTCGACATCCTGCTTGACCGTTGTTCTCACAGCTACCTAGATTGACAGGACGCCGACGTAAACACACACACACACGCTGCCAGAGCAAGGAGCAGCAGGAAAACACTCTTCATGATTCAGCTGGTTGTCTAAAGAGTGTTTCAGAGAGATTCAAAGAGCAACAGAAAGAACTTCAATCGATGTGCACCTCCTGGAGTGATACAAATACTAACCTACAGCTATAAATGATCGCGTACAGTGCAATAGGGCTGAAACCATTAGTTGATTAATTCAGTAATCTATTGACAGAAAATTAATGAACTATTTTGGTAACTGATAATGTGTGTTGAACATTTTTCAAGCTAAACTTCCCCAATGAGAGGATTTGAAGCTTTTCTACACCACATGTGATTGTAAACTGAATGTTTGGACTTTGGCCTAATTTTTGGATCAAACATTAGTATTAATAAACTATGTTAGCATCAAAGAAATCATAAAGAAGATTTCTTTTTCTTTTTTTTGACATTTCTAAGACAAAACAATTAATCGATTAATCAAAGAAAAACTGTCCCATCCATCTATAATGAAAACAATCAGTTAAACAAATGCAGACTCGACTGCAAACTCATTGTCATTTAGTATTTGTTTGTTGGACACGGGAAGAGATGAAGATACAGTATCTGTCAAGTGCATGACACAACTGTGAACCATGAATCACGGACCTGATGCTCATACAGGCACAGCGATACATCATGCATTATTTACAGCCAAACCAAGAGCACACACACATACTCACACACCCATGCTTCCACGGAGTCAAATGACACACTTTTTGACAGTCGAACAATCAGTGTGTTATTTCCAGTGTCAGATTGTTCTGCAACAACATTTTGAAACACAAACAGCAGCAGCAGCGGAGTGAAACAGACACACATAAGCATTCTGTTGCGTATGTGAATGTCAGTGAAAGCAGTGATAAATGTCTCCCATTTCTTATTTTTCCTTACAGATTCACCAGGGGTTTTTTATTTAGCGGATAATTGAAGCTGTTCATCTTGCCTCTGTCCTTCCTTCACAGTGCAACAGCTTTTTATTTCTCAGAGGTCACAAACCAAACTCAGGGATGTAGATGTGCTTGGTGACAGGCGATCCCCTCAGTAATACATTATTTATCATTTAAAAATAAAAACTGATTGGTCTGTGTGACATTAGCAGATTAGCTTTTTTTTCTCTTATTCTGCTGCCCCATTTAGAAAGTAAAAAAAAATTATTATTTTTTTTTTAATCAAACATGAAACAGTTCCTGTAGGGCTTAATTAGTGTAATGAATATGTAGATAGAAATTACTTATTTATTGTGTTTGTTAACCCTCCACTCCCTCATCAAAACCCACCCAACTTGTGGCAAAAGTGTAAGTCAAAGAAATCGAATTAACCTTGAATTTATGACTGCTACTACTCGGTTGTTTTCAGAAAAGGAAATATATTTCAGTGCCTCTTTTTGTTTTACTCAATTGATAAGTAAAACTTCTGTCTATTTCTCAAATGGACTGCTTGTTTTTCCTGTATTTGAGTCAAGTAACCATTGTGATTTCAATTCAAATTACTGTGACTGAGATTCCAGTTTGTTATTGTGCTTGAGGTGTAAAAAGCTATACTGGCAACATGTACAGTTTACTCTACATGAATCTCATTTCAACTGTCACATTAATTTAGCTCAAGTGATGTGCGTCACTGCTAACAGAACTGTGCATACAGGCCAAACCATATAGTCAGAGCTAAGTAGCTATCTATATTCATCATCTGCATTTCTCTCATTGGCTCCAATATTACAAAGGCCTGAAGGCAAGCACGGGGCTGAGCTGTCTACGGAGATAAATTGCATAGAAACTGTTGTTTATCTTTGAAGAACTGAGCAAAGCCGTTGCCTGCAAATATTATGCAAATAAAGCATCTTTATTTATACAGTATATTGATTTTTTATTTAATAAAATGCTCATGTGGGTTTAATTTGCAACACTGAAAGATCAAACACCGACAGAGGATCCTAAATGACGGGCAAGATTTTTTTTAAATGGAAATGATGGTTCCAGTGAATATATGCACTGCATAGCTTAAAAGAAATGTGACATATGAGGTTGTAATATCACAACTCTATCATTACACGCTCATATTCAGTCACACACAAACACACACATGCTTCGGGCATGGGATTAACCAGATACCCATTTTCATGTTGCCATGTGCCTAATAAAGCTCTTTAGCTGTCCTAATTGGCCCTTTCGGTGCACTTCTTTTGATGTGCAGGGATGAGAGAGAGGGGTGGAAACTGTAAAGCCTATAAAAAAAAAACTGGGTTCCTGTCCGCTCTTCAGCCCTGTGGAAAATGGAAACATAGAGCCAAATACGCTTGTTCTCCAGAAGTTCCACGTACACTCAGTCACACATGCACAAACAGACATCTATTTACATTCATTCTGCTGGCCCCAAACTAAGACTCCACATGATTAGTGAGGCTTCAAACAGTTGGAGTGATCTTTGAGTAGGACAAGGCTATGCTCTGTGCAAAAACTCAGAACACAAAGAGATGTGAGGGTTGGAGAGAGCGAAAGAGACAGAAACCCTGAGATAAACAGCAAAGGCAGACGAATAGCCATAGATCAAGAAGAGAGCCGCTCGAGGAATAGAAGAGAAAAAACTTGAAGGGAGAAACACATAAAAGACAAAATGAGGAGGTGAAATGAGGTGAGAGCGAGCACCACGGAGAGAGAGAGAGTGAAAATTCACTTGACAGAGCGAGAGAGTACAGAGGCAAAAACAAATGGAGCGAACGGACAGGGAGATGAATGTGTCGGCGAGGTACAGGTTTTGTAGTTTATAACATACCCGCTGGGAAATATTTCATATGAGCAGAGTAGTTTGTGCACAGTGACAGTGGATAAATTTCTTTTTTTGCCCCAGGTGAGGAGAGATAGATAAATACCTTAACACCAACCTATGGCCATATGAGCTGGTTCGGACACTGGCGAATATCTCTGCTTTTTACTGTCCTGCATGAAAAAGCCACGACTTTATGTCGGCCACAGCATCAGTTTGGCTTCATTTAATAAACCAAACTGAAAACAAAAACCTCGGCTTTAGTTTGTGTAGCAGCTGTCTCAGATTCATTTCACTCAATTCATCATAATAAAAAGCTGTTGATCAGACAGTAAATGGACTGCATTTGTTGAGAGCTTCTGTACCAAAGTTTTACAGTCACTCACCAAGCACCATAGCAATGAATGAATATGGCTATAAGCCTGGAATAAGGTTTGTGCTGTATATCTCTCATTCTAAACCAAATGTTCTCCATTTCTCACCAGTGCCTCGTAAAATAAAGCGTTGTCTGCTTGTGATGCCTTGTTATAGCTTTAAAAGGACATGTAATCGCAATTTTAAACAACAGTACAACAGCAAATAGCTATTTTCTATATAAAGATATAGTGGAGTGATGGCGTGCTGAGCAGAGAACAAAGTCACACCCGCTCTGAGTGTGTTGTAATCCGAGCTTCTCTGTTCTTTGCTTTGGTATCAGGGACCAGGGTGCGTGCATGTGAGTCACTCACTGTTAAATCATTGCCCCCCCCTTCCCACTCACACGCAAGATGGCACAGTGCAGTGCGCAACGCTCAGGTTAACGCACTTTCCAGAATTTCTTCCACTGAAGAAACCACATTTTTCAGCTAAAAGGGCCTCCGTCAAAGAAATAAGATAAGACCAGAGCACAGGCGGACTGTCCATGGGGACTACCGGCTCAAATCCCAGTCGGCCAGTGAACTGTCAAAACATCCATAAAGTTTTTTAACTTTTTACTGGCTCCATCAGTGTCTTTTGTGGGGCTAGTCCCAGCAGATAAGTCCAAGGCTGAATTTCTTTTCCAGTCCAACCAAGGAGCTGGCTGGCTTTGCTGAGATATTGAGCCCTACGAGCTGCTAAAGCGCTCCGTCTTGACTGGGAACTGGCCTTTCTTCTCCTCGACGTGTAAATAATGAATGGCTATATAATGTTACAGGTCTGTTTTCATTAGTAACGTTAGCTAACTTGCTGTTACCGATGTTATGAATTTGTTCAGCAAATGTTTCTATTGCTAGCTGACTTACTGCCAGCATTGCCATAGAGCATATCATGGCTAGCATGTTAGCATGGGCTACACGTTGTGGCTGGATTATTGTTTGTTGGCTCTCATGTACACACAGTAAATTAATTCAGTTGTGCATCTTGTTATGTGTTCAGTGGCCACTTTCAATGGGCTTCGTAACACCTTGCTAACATAAAGAGCCGCCGGCAGTGTGGCCAACAAAGCATTTGTTTTGGTCCGAGATCCATATCATACAGTACAATCGTCACCTCCCAGGCTGAGGGAACCTTTGCTGCATGTCATCTCACTCTCTTTTTCCATGTCTCCGGTCCCTCTCTACCACAAATAAAGGCTAAAATGCCAAAAAAAAAAAATCTAAACAGCAAAACAGCTTTTATACACAAGTCAGACATAAATTTTGTGGCATAAAACATGTTCATGAACCTCAGATTTATCTTGTGAACGCTTTGGAGAGCCCTGACCCCCAGGTTGGAAACCACTGTTCTGAAGGTCTCCTGCTTCTCTTTCAAGTTAGTATACTTGTTTTCCGTCCATGTTTACCAGGATGTCTTGTGCAATAGAACACACTTTCCTGAAAGCTTGAATGCATAACCTCCATAATAGTCTACAGCTCTAGGTCAGACTAAGCATGAATAGATGGAGGGAGCGCTGTAAACAAGTTTCATATGTGATATTTTTTATTCACGTTGGAACCTTTCAATAATCTTATTACACTGAACTGAAATGTTTTGAGACATGTAGTCTAACAAAACAACTGATTGATGAACCACCAACTGCAAAAAAATATTTAAAACAGGCTTTGCAAAATATCATTAACTGACTAAATAAACATTTGCTGTGACTTGATCCCTTACATTTGAATTTTAAAGTTCAGTCAATGACTTCCAAACCTAAACTGTGATTATTCAAGACTACCAGTCACAGTTTTGCAAGTGACAAGGACACCTCAAGTTTTAGCTATGATGTCCCAAGTCTTGAACTAACACACCCAAAGTCAAGTCCAAGATGTTTCTTGAGTTCTTAATGAGTTGGCATGCAACCCTCACCAACGCCATTACATTTTTTTTTTTTAAACGGCAGTAACAGTTAGTAATATCCAAATATATCTGATGGACATCAGCAAGAAAATGAGAGCTGAATGACTGCACCTTTTTTTTTAATCATAATTTTTAATCTTTGAACTTTCAGTCTCCTGAAATAGTGTCCCTATAGCGCCAGGTGTCATGGTTACAATAATAAACATGAGGAGTGTACTGACATCAGCACACTGGACATTTGTTGCCATGGTTACAACAGGAAACAACGGCTTGGTTGAGTTATGCCACAAAAACAACTTGGTTAGGTTTAGGAAAAGATCGTGGTTTGGGTTAAAATAAGTACTTTCTTAAGGTTTGACGATCTTTGTTGTCATGGTTACAATAATACAAACATTGTTAAGGTTGTCAAACAGTCATGGATAAAACCAAATGAAACACAAAATGCTAGTTTCACACGGGGAATTGAACACTGGTCTCCTGTGTGATATTCCTGTCTTTTGTTGACCCATCCATCCACCCCAACCTTCTCCTAATGCAGACTTTGTTACCATATATACTACGTCAACAAAAGGTAACTATGGGTCATAGTAACCTGCTGCACACACAACCTATGGGCTCTTTTTTTTTCACAGGAAGTCGGTCATGTGAAGTCGTCGATTTTGATTTTTGTCCAGTCACAACTGAAGTCATCCGATTCAAGACTAGAGTCTTGTCTCAAGGCCACAACTCTGCCTTGAACAAAGTCAGAGTGTATCCTGCATAAACACATTCATCCAGAAAAGTTAACTTTGGGTCCTTCTCAGCTGGTTGTTGCCTCATATTGAGTTGGGATTGAGGATGGGCCGACCTTCCATGCAAAATAAATCCTGCCCTGCTTTCATTAGGCCACTTTTTTATAACACTGCAGCAGATGTTGAAACACACACACACACACACACACACACACACACACACACAGTGACACTCACACTGTGCAGCCCCCTGAGGAGCAACCTTGCCTCCTCTCAACTTTTCTCAATTTTTCTTCCCCACTTTCACTCATCTATCGCTTCCTCCTTACACCCTAACAGCAGACTTCAAAGTGGCTGCTATTTAGAGGTTACTCTAACTAGAGGGAGGGAAGCTTTTCCCGCACAAAATTGGCTAAAAATACATTTCAGTTGCTTCATAAGCATTGTTGTCTTCCCTATCTGGTAAATGGGTTGTGTTTGAAATGGAAGAGGACAACATGGCCAGGTTTCCTCTGTTTCAGTAATCTTTCATATTTTAGGCTGCAGAAAACATCCACCTTGAAAATGTGCCTCAAGTATGTATTCAGGACAGATCTGAAGTATCTGCCTAGAGCTGTTGCCATGTAATGAAATGAGGCGCAGGTTGGAAATTAAAGTAAACATCCCACGCAGGGTGCTATATGTGCCTGTATTTCAGAAAACCATTTACAGGGGTCTCTGAAGTGTTTTTACAGCTAGCTCAAATACTCTGTGTGGTCCAGCTACAATGTTTGACACGTGTAACAAAGGAAATATATACAGCTAAAAGGTATTTTCCTGGGGGACTTATACATCATTCACAGCACGTATTTTACATCACTTACATCGCCTCCACTGTTTTTGTCACAGCATATTTAACACACAGTCTGTTATACATGATCTCACTCTGGTTAATCGTCCAATTAGAGATTTTTTTTCCCTCTTTTCCTACATGTGAAACATGATCTGGCTCCGGTTTTCTGTCTCTTGAGTGTGTGTGAGGCAGCTCTGTGTCTGCTGGTGATAATCATCAGGTTTGAGGTCAACAGACGCAGGACAGACCATGGCCAAAGGCTGACAGATTACACCACACTGATTTACTGCACACACACACACACACACACACACACACACTGCTGCCACAGCCATCACACAACACACATAAAATGTACTCCTCCTTACACGCTCCTACATTTTAGCTGTGAATTATGTGCATTTATATTTTCATGGACAAAGCTGCACACACTAATTTATGTGTATGGCCTCACAAACACATTAGCATGCATGCGTTAAGTGTCAGTGCCAGTTTCCTCCTGTCAAACAGTAGCAGGGCAGACAGGAAGCAGGTTGGTTTGGAGAGCATACAGGGGTAAATACCATCACCTTTTATAGACATACCCAATGGCACAGCTGCACATGCACATAGACAAGGACACACATATATTCCTAAATCCATAGTTCAAACAGGGGACAGATGGCCTGGAGATTGCATCATAACCCAATAATGAATGGCATTTTCTGGCAACTATACACCACTGCTCCGTGTACGTTCAGCTCACTCCCATAATGCACTTCTTGTGCAATATTCATGACTCCGAGAGCAAACATACATGACTCCATCATTAAGGGACAACACGCAACATGACAGGTGCTGCTCTCATGTGACAGCCACAAGCATATGCTCATATTCAAAGAAAGGCACACGCACACACACACACACACACACACACACACACACACACACACACACAGACCCTTAGGTATTTGATAAATCTAAAAGAAAACAAACAAGCAAACACGTTCTTACCTTTGTGGTAGTTCACCTGCTTCGTTTGCATGGAAAAGGTTCCCATCACAAGACCCATGTTGACTTCTGGTCACAGACAGATTGTGTGAGCTTGCGAGTGTGTGTGTGTGTCTGCCCGCCTATAATCAAAGTGTGCTAGTGAGTGTGCATACAGCAGGTATGTGTATGTTGTAAATAAGTTACTCCATCAGACAGATGTGTAGGTGGAAGTACAGATATCACTTCTCATGCTGCCTCACACCCTCACAGCTCTGCTGCCTCTGCTCGAGGGTCTGTGTGTGTGTGTGTGTCTCTGTCTGTGTGAGTGAGTGAGAGAGAAAGAGAGAGAGAGGATGTGTGTGAGAGAGTGAGTGTGAATGAAAAAGAGGGCGCACATGCACTCTGAAGCTACCTTTGTCTACGCTGTCACTGAAGCTGCCTATTTTACATCCCCTCTGTCTCTCTCTCTACTTCGCACACGCTCCCTCCTCCTCTCCGTCTTTCCTCTCTCTCTCTCTCTATTCCTCTCTCAGTATGTCCCCTGCCACCACACTGTCATTCCATCAATTCCTCTGTGCCTCTTTATGTATCTGCCTCTCTCTGTCTCTGCTTCTCTCGGCTCCCTCTTTCCCTCCTATTCGTCTCTGTCGCTCTGTCTCTTTGTCTGTCTCGTGGGGAAATGGGGATTGCACACTGTTGCGCAGGAAAAGACAGAGACAGAGAGAGAGAGAGAGGGAGACGGAGCAGTTGTGTGTATGTGGAGAGGACGACGTAACTCAGGGGAGAGCGAGAAGAGAGGAGGAAAAAGGAATGAGAGAATGATGAAAAGGAAAAGGAGAAAAAGAGGTGAGGGGGAGGAGAAGAGGGAAGAGGAGACAGAGACAAATTAGGAAAATTCACAAACACCAGGGGAGGCAAAGTGATGGGGAGAGAGGAAGGGAGTGAACGAGAGAGAAAGAGCGAGATGAAGAGTGCAAGAGGTGAGGGGAGATAAGGGACGACTAGACTGATCGGTCCCCCTTTGCTATTCGGCAGTCTCACTGTGGAGAGTGTATGTGCTGCTTACATGCACTGGTCTGACAGGTGGTGTGTGTGTGTGTGTGTGTGTGTGTGTGTGTGTGTGTGTGTGTGTGTGTGTGTGTGTGTGTGTGTGTGCGCGTGTGTGTATGTGCGTGTGTGTAATTATTCTGCTAGCAGGTGGGTCACGGACAAAGCCCCGTACATCTGACACCACTACATTTGCAGAAGCGGCGCCTCGCATATGTCAGCGCTGGAATCAACACGCGGCTTTTTGCTCTTGAGTCTGCTGATGAATCCATCAACTACACACAGATACACAATCAGGCCACACACCCACTACAACAATACAACCTGGGGCGAATGACGACAGTCCAGAACACGGTCCACCTCACACGTGTACTCCTGTGTCAATCACGCTTAACCCCTCGCTGCCCTCCGTGTAACACCCTGCTGTCGAGATTGGGGGGATGCTCCGACACTATTGACTACAGCCCTTATTGAAATTCTTCACGTGGCTTTAGTTAAGAAAACAATTTACAGCCGAGCCATCGCTGTGGCTGAACTGAGGCCATCAAGGCCAATGATAAAGCCATTAGGCCATGGCATTCATTAAAAGCTACTGGCTGCAGTAGCCTGCACGCTGAGAATCAATGCAGAGTAAAAACAAGTGAGAGGAGGGAAGGAGGAGGTGTGAGAGTCTGAGGTGTAGAGAGAAGAAGAGAAAGAAAATGGAGAAGAAAAGAGGAGCAGAGACAGGGAGATAGACAAAGAAAGTGAGAAAAAGGAGCACTGCAGGGCAGGAGTGTGTGTGTGTGTGTGTGTGTGTGTAATGGTGAGAGACATTTTTTGAATATGCAAGAGCTCACTCCAACACACACACACACACACACACACACACACACACACACGCTTCCTCTTTCTCGTAGCTCTGCAGAAAGAGACAGATCTGACACCAGTTTCTAATCAAAATCATATACTAACAAATGCAACCACACACATCTACACGCATACATGCACACATACAAACATGCACAAACACCCACTGGTTACTGCAAGTGAGAGTCGCAATATATCAACAGAGAGAAACAGGTCTTTAAATTCACACCACAGCAGCGGCACACACATGCTGATTAAATTCTGAAAGCTCGGCTGAATAGACGAGATAAGGGAGCGTGATTTGGTGTAGTGATGATGTTTAACTTCAGTGGAGGGGTTACATACACGTCTAACAGTGGAGAGAGAGCCGTTGGTTGATCAGACGCTTTGAAAATCCACTGGATAAACGAAAAAGCCACAGTGGAAAAGCTGAAAACCAGGCTGTTTGATCATTCTCTGCAAAGCTGACATTTTGTAAATACCAAGTCTTCAAACAGCACCGAATGGATTGATTTGAGGAAAACAGAAAGCAACGAGGAAACAAATAGAATACAATAGAAAATAGAGCAATAGTAGCAGTTAAAAGTTCATTCATGTCTTTGAAAGACGTAGTTGACAAACCAATCATACAACAATCTGCTAAGGACGGCCTTGTAATATGATTGAAAGCTCCAGCTGCTGAGCTCAAGAATTAATCTCAATCTCAACGTGGACAAAAAAAGTCTTTAAAGTGTTCAGAAAAATGGAAGTGAACATTTGAGGTTTTCACGACAACTGGGCAGACGCCAGCTGCTGAGTCATCACGAGACTGTGATGCAATCAAAATCTCCACATTTAAATGAACGTAGTGGTTTGTCAGTTAGAATTCAATAAAAACAACTTACTTGTTCCCCAATATCCCCAAGACTGTCCTCAACAAAATGTTGGACGCTAACCCTGAGAGTCAACGCTAGTTTCTTTTAACCATTTCCACAGTCATTCTAAGCTTAAGCAAATGATTTGTGTATTAGTGTAACCATGAAAAATGAAGATAACAAAGGTCCCCTAATCTTATCAGTCAGTCATGTTTACCCAAACCACAATGCTCTCATAACCCTAGCGAAATAGCGTTTGTGCTTAAACCTAACCAAACCTCAAACATAGCAGCACCAGATTAGAAAACACTTGTATTGTACCAGAAGTCTTGGACAAATGACATATTTTGTGATTTAAACTGGAGAACTTGTTGGTATCCACAGATCCCAGAAGACAATCAAAGAGCACAAAGTTCCTGTTGGTGCTGAATAAACTCTGGTGTTTCACAGAAAGATATCATCATTATTTGGGATCCGTATATGTGGAATTTACAATGAGCTCCTGAGGTCCATTCGTTTCTTTGGTTTGGCTAAAAACTGGTGAGAACTGCAAAAGCTTTACTGTTTAAGTTTGGAAATTGATTCTTGAACTTGAGCTGTGATAAAATATGAACAAATACAATGACTTTTTCAGCAAATGGAAATTGCTCATGTGTCATCACATGACCGACAGTAAGAATCCAACTTTGGTCACCGGATAACAAGTGGGATTTGCTTGTACACTGCAAAGATAGGCCCCTCCCGAAGAGAGAAAGACTGGGGTGTACTGGTTGTGGAGAACACAACGTCTGTAAGAATGGAAAACACCCTGCGTAAGACAGTGAGGGAGCCTCAGAAACAGACGACATCAGCTGTCTGTGAACATCAGACCAAAACAGGTCGCAACATCGATTGGGAAGGGGTCACAGTCTTCAACCAGGAGTTATAGATGAACGAAGATCAAGGAAGACATTTACATTTAAAGCGAGTTCAGAGACAAAGTTCAGAGACAAAGTTCAGAGACAAAGTTCAGAGACAAAGTTCAGAGACAAAGTTCAGAGACAAAGTTCAGAGACTGCTTTTTTAGTTAGTTCAATTTGTTGTTCTGAGTTCTTTACTGATTCCTCATATATGCTGAATTGTCAGTTTAGCATTTAGAATTAATTGGAAGTGTCTTAACTAATCTCTCTCTCTCTCTTTACCTCTAATATCATATTTCATGGTTCTTTCCAGGAAACATTTTAGGAAATTATTTGGAAATTATTCAAAATTTACACATTCAGAAAATTAAATGTTACAGATTGAAGCAAGTGAGTAAACCTTGAGTTTAGGATATTTTACCACATATATCCAGATCTGCTGTAAATCACCACTATTATTTAATCCTTTTCAGTTGTTAAAACAACTAAACAAACATAGCTTTGCAGACGCGCAGTTACAGAGCAATAACACTAACGGCAACAGGTTCATCACATTAGGCCGACTGCCAAACTCTGCCAAGACATTACACCTGACATCATCTGCGCTGCTACTCAGTCCTGTCCGGGCCGCTGTGGATCATTCCGAGTGCCAGCCTACCTCTTTCTCATCATTTATTAACCATTACACAACAGACCTTTTACTAGATTGAGATGGCTGCCTCGATGAATGGATGCAGGGTAGAGAAAGGAAAATATGGGGATCAGACTGTGGGGTTGAAAGGTAGAAAGCATTTGACAGCAGAGAAAGAAGGTGTTGACAAGAAGCAGAAATGTGGCGAGCAGGCAGTGAATAATAAATTGGCTGGTTAGTGGCTGCCTGGTCTTATCAGACGAAGGCTGGATGGAATCTGTCATAGTGATGACCACACAGAGGAGAGGAGAGGAGGGCAATGAGAGCAGAGAATTGGGAGGGAAGGGGTGCAAGTGAAAGAAATGAGACGGGGGGGGGGCAATAACTGTATGAAGGGAAGAGAAGAGAGCGAGACAGATATGAGTGGAGAATTTGGAGTGCATGATAGATGGGAGGAGGTTAGGGAGGGATAGAGAGAAGGTGGGGAGAGGCGAATGAGAGCAGAGAATTGAGAGGGCAGAAAAGATGGAGGGAGATAGGTGAGGAGGGAGAGAAGGAGGGAGGGGGTAGATGGAATGAGGGAGCGAGGGAGTAGAGAATGACAGAAACAGGATGGTGGGACAAAACAGGGGGAGGGAGTGGAAACAAAAGAGGAGTAGTCAGAGCAGTGAGATGAAGAACAAGGAGTGAAAACTGCACCTGGCCACTAACTGGCTCAAACGGGCTTAGTGTCGTCTGAGTCATCAGAAACAAACGGATTGATTTACTGCAGTGAGGAGTGGAGAGGACGGGCTCAACGATCCTGATAGTAATGGGAATGAGGTGTAACACTGCTGAGATCAGACAATTCCTGCTGTTAAGAGTCAATCACACGTCGGTTTTTCCTCTAACAAAGCCAAACATGTCACTCGCTCCTACACCAACTACAAACCACAGACTACAAGCCGTGCAACAAGGCCTGACTGCAATCAGTGTGCAGTGAGTGAGTAAACACTGCCACAATCATTTTGCCCATAGAATGGGTTGCTGAAACATATTGTCATCATTTAACCATTTCACCCAAATTACAAAAACAACGTATCATATATACTAGTATTTGGCAATTGCAGACAGGTATAGAAAAGTATCTGTTTTGATTTGTTTTTTTCTGCTTTGGGATGAAGCTGAATCCAATTTCTTCTTGACATGCCCAAAAAAAAGAAAACTACATTAGCAGCAATGTCCCTGTTCCTCCAAACCAAAAGACCTCACTATCAACAGTTTCCATTGGGACAATTAGTTTAATTAATAAGTCAATAGTCTGAAAGTTAATCAGCAACAATTATGATAATCAATTAAATTTTTTTAATGACCAAACAATGGCACAAAAAAAATGGTTTCAGCTTCTCAAATGAAGCTGATTGTAAGTGAACTGATGATCTATAGGATTTAACAAGTGATCAAATGACTACTTTGGGAGTGGGGTGGGGGGGGGGTAGTGTTGCTTCCAGGAGCAGCAGGCATTTTCAGCATAATGCTAAACTGTACTTTCACAACCTGCTGAGCACCAAATGAATGACTAGCAAGCTAGACGGTGAACTTAGTGGAGCATTTAGCGGCTGAAGAGCCGAGTATTTCCCTCACAAACAAAGTTTGAACGTGGACTTACATTCACCAGGTGATCAGAAACACGACTCCAAATGAATGATAACGCTGCTTCACAACAGCTGGATGCGTATGTTGTGTTTTCTGGCAGGTTCGCCATTGCAACTGCAGGTGACGATATGTCAATGTTGTGCTGTTGTGATTTTTCTGCTGCCCCCTGGTGGCCAAAAATGTTAGGTCGTTAAGTCCAATGGTTTCCGGCTTCAGGGTCTGCCCCCCACCCAAAGGGTCTCCAGATTCATCTGAGGCGCCATGAGATGATTAATGGGAGAGAAAATAAGAAACTCTGCCACACAAATTTGTAGGTTTTTGTATTAGGTCATCTGTTTGGGCCTCAAACTTTTATTTAAAGGAAACCAACAAAGTATTTTGTTTGGAATATGTTATACTACACAGGTTTTTTACTTGTGAGAACAGATGCCATGGATTCACTGACTTGCACTGAATCACTTTAATACTGAAGAAATCTTAAAAACGAATGATCTCAGGAAAGTTCTGAGGATTCTCATTTCATTACTCTAGAATATCTCGTAATAATAAGATTTTTATAACTCTGCACTAGAGATACCCAGAGCTGGGGCATATTGATAGAACTTAAAGGCCTTACATTCACAAGGACCCATGGATGGACTGTTTAGATTTTGGTGGTCAAAGATCAAAGGGCAAAGGTCAAGGTAACAGTGACCTCACAAAACAAGTTTTTGGCCTGATAACATTTTATATCCAAATGGTCAAAGGTCAACTTCACTGTGACATCAAGATGCTCTGCAGAAGCACTAACTCAGTAAGGGGAGATTGTGACCATATTTCCTGCAACTTGGCAGGTTGGCCGAGGCAAACAACCATGAGCTGGTAATTCAAGTTTCCTTTTTTTGTGAAACACTTCAGCCCCCTGTTAGCTCAATGTAATTTTTCAATACTGTAAGTGCCAAGAACAAAAGGAGGCAGAAATCTCAGAGACAGATATATCAAAACCTGAACAAGTTAAACCAAAACTATGTGTGTGGCCACACAGAGTAAGAAAATCTGCCTCTCATAATAGTCATGTAAGTGAACTCAAAACAAGACTAGTGTTGGTGCCCGGCTGATCAGTGGTAATAGTGTTATATTTGAAGGAACAGGGGCCTGTGATGGTGAATCTGCGCTGTCTTTAGCTTTCTCTCCATGACAACCATCTATTTCTTGCCTCAAGGTCAGTGAATCAGTGAATCTCTGGGAAAGATTCACCAATGTCCACCGCCCACATACTTCATGTCACCTGTCAAGATGTGAAAAACTCCACTTTGCGGACAACATCCAACCTACTCCCTTTGGTCGATACACAGATGGCACATTTCGCAGAGCTCTTTAAAATCTAGTCAGCTTGAGGTGAACTTGCACAGAACATTACCCAGTAAGAATCACACTAACACCAAGCTGTTTATCTATTCAAAGTTGAGCTTTGCTGACATATTTACTGTTTCTTTTTCCCATAAATGTTTTACAGACAGCTTCACCTTGCCTGTGGGTGCTACTGTACTGAAGCCCCGTCACCCTCCACTACTATTCCTGGACACAGACATTTATATCGCACACGACACACCAGGGTGTTTGCTTCTTCAAAAGTGCAAATGAAAATGCAATTTACATTTGTGTTAACTGCAGCTGTCTTATTTCTTTACCTACAGTGCCCCAGTGATTTGCGTGACCCGAATACCAACACTCCTATTGACTCTCCCCCTCCGTGTCTCCCTTTTCCTCCCCCCTCAGCAGATGAGAGTGATGGAGGTGTTAATTGTGTGCAGCTTGGGGATTGATTACAGCGTTGGTAACTCTATTGCTATAACTCTTAAACTGACCTAAAACGCTGACTGTTATTATGCATTACATTTTGTATTGAACACGCACTGCGTCCCCTATGGCGCATTAAAAGTGATATGACAGCATTTTTGAGCTAAGCAGCAGCAGCACACCCACAGGTGTAGCACACTGGGAACAAGCTAATATCCACATCAAAGTATATGTGCACAAAGACATGTGCTCACTCACACTCGCAAGCATGTGCAAATACAAGTACTTCCATTCTCTCATTTTTCTTTCTTCCCTGCTCTCTGTTGTCATTTACTCATCCACCCTACTTTCCCTCCTGCTCCTCTCAGAATACAAACGTGCAGCCAAGTCCCACTGACTCAAAGTGAGAGGGGGGGGGGGGCATGAAGCGAATACCTGATGGGAAAAAAATGGAGCTGCTGAATATTTCATTAAACACTTCTGAGGAACACCTCAGATCTGAGTGCTCATGGCCAGTGCCAGCGAACTCTGAAGATCAGGTCAGTGTTCATCATCGTTCATCAACCATCAGAGGAAGAGCCGCTTCATCAGCAAGCACTTTGAGACTCTGAATATTTAAGGCTTCATCTGGTTCAGACTGAACTTCTCTTCTGCTCTGATCTGCTCTGACAGTGTGAGAGTGTGTGGTTAAAGTGATGGTGACAAATAAGAAAGAGTAATATGACGCCCTCTTCTGTGCAATCTGAGAAACACAAATCTGAAGAAAAGATGCACAAAACACTGAGACAGAGTCAGGAATCCAAACATTTGAAGCTTCACTCACACAAAAAATAACATAAATTATCCTCAACTTTAAAATAAGTCTTTTTAAACAATAAAAAATTTAATTTTAGGACAGTGGAGTCATTTGTTGCCGTGAGCTGTCATTAATGAACGACAGCTTCCTTTTTTTCTTTCCTTTCGTAAATCAGCTTTTTCAGTCGAGGTGGTAAACAGACAGGAAGGAGGAGAAGGATGATTAACATTGCATGTTCCTCTCATTCCCAACAGAAGAGCGCTTTGAAGACAGAGAGGAGTTAGCACATTTAAAGTTTCTTGTTTTGTTCCTCCAGGAAAGTTTCCTCTGAAGGGTCTTTGTTTCTGATTACCACAAATCCTCCAGGCACAAATATAAACCAGTTTAAGGATCTGAGTTAATTTCTGAAGAATTCATTGCTTCATTAAATAGTGTGAGGTGGTAAAATAGACAATAAAAAAACTGGGATGCAATACAGGTCATGAGATGGATTCAGGCTAACATGAGATTCAAGTAGCTGCAAGCTTCCTTGCTGAACTCAGTTGTATTTTCTGTGTTTCGCAACAGATTCTGAGCCAAACAGGGTTTTGTTTGCTGATAACTAACATCAGGGGCCATCACCTGTGCCCGGACCACCACAGAGCGCACTGTTCTGCATCCAGGTAGGTTGGGATTGTATACCAAGCACCAGAAGGCAGGCTGCACGGAAAGGATAAGTGAAATCATGCAGGCTGTTTACAGCTTGGCACGGCTTGACAGGATGTTTGGTTTACAGGGTTTACAGGGAGATGACAGGAAGCTGAGGAGAAGTTTAGGTCTGAAGCAGTGCAGGGAGTGACAGACAGTCAGAGATGAACAAAGAGGAAAAACAAAGTGATGAAAGTGATTTGCTGTAATAAGCCTGCAGCTAAAATACATGAGCAGAGCTGGAGAGAGGCCTGAAAATTGCAGTCTGAGATTTCTGTGAACTGGAAAACAAAAAAATGTTGCCAAAGAAAGCAAAAGAAATTAAGTTAGTATTGTTGTGTTTTCAGATTCTTTACTGATATTTTAGGCTTCAATACATTGACAGACATCATGTCAGATATCACAATGTGACAAAAAGCATCACTGTTATACTGTATTTATGCAGGTTGCTAACCAAAACAACCATGTTAAGATATTTTCAATGTGATTTTTTAAAATGAAATATATTTTGATCTGTGAATGTTGTACAAACGATTTTGGATAGGAGAAAAGAACAACACAAAATAGTCAGAAAAAAATTGCAATAACTCTCAACATGACAGTACAGTAGAAAACTATATGCTAAGATTTTCTAAGCTTTTTACACCAACCCATTTTACAGTACACACCACATCTGAGATGAAAAAGCACCACCAGTGCAAACATACCATTCTGATCATATGTGTCCATTTAATCATCTTCATGTCTTGTTTAAACTTACAAAATAAGCTAAAAATTTTCACTTTCACACATTTCAACAGAAATACTATTGACTCTTAGCACATTCATATTCCTCTAAATTTATTCAAAGATACTCTGAGAGACTAATTTAATTGAAAATATAGCTCCATTGCTGAAATGAAGTTTTTTTTTAAAAAACCTGACCCATTTTGGCAGGTCCCTGTGGTTCCTAAATGATTCAGGCAAAAAAGTTTGACTGTAGAAGAAAGACTTTTTAACTGAGTGTGGATTCTGCTGTTTATCATTGAAGCCACATTGAGATGTAGAGGACAAATTTTCAAGTAGAGTTTATTTTATTTTATTTTATCCCCATCCTTTATCTTTTTTCTTCCTCTCATCACGTTTTCTTCTAACAGAATAAAAAACACCAGATTTGTGCCGTGAATTTCAAAGAGGAAACGCGATCAGGTAAGATCAGAATCAAGTACAAATCCTTGACTATCAATGAGCTTTACTGCCAGGGACTGATTTAAACATAAAAAATGACATGATGACTGTACAAGGGATTTTTTTAAATCTGGTATCTTGTATTTTCTCAGTGCTACCAGCAGAGGTCAATGCTGCTCTGATAGTCATTCTGCACAGAGCTAAAGCCTGTGAGAAAACTTGTATTTGCATTTCCCCTGAGTAGTTTCTCCTTCACCAGCAGTGCAGGACCTGGTGTAAAGCTACTGTTGCTCCTGAGAAAATAGAAGCAAAACTATTCTTTCCCCACAATGTATTGTTGTAACTCGTAAACTGACCAAAAACGCTGACTGTTAAAGGTCATCTGGAGAGGAGTCTGTGAAATTACGCTGAAATGTAGCATTTAGGCAGCCACGCCTCTTGGCTTCTGGACCTACCTGCCCTCTAATGTCAGTATCTGACTGAAGAAGAAGATTTAGTGGCTGTGTGGTGAGTGGATGGATAGATGGATGGATAACTACCTTTACACTGAATGTCAATGACATATTGCGCTTCCTTATAATTAATCATACATAAATTCTGAAGAGATGGTTCATATTTGGAGTAAAATTATTGTGCTTTGACCTTTGCACAAGTCGATTCTTCATGCTGTGGCTTTTGTATTTGTGCCTGCAGCTCTTAAAGAAAAGCCACATTTATTCTCTGTCAGTGGTAAGAAGAAAGCACAGCACAACACTGAATTTTTGTAGAAGAGTAATGGTAGCAGATAGCAGCAGTAGCAGCAGTAGGTTTCGCAGTGTTAGTTGCATTTCAGATTGAGAGTAAAAAAAAAAAGGGTTAAAGGGAAAGACCGCCAATTTTTCACATGGGAATCAAGTTACTCATCATGAGGACCTCTACACAGCCTGTAGGAGTGTGAAGCTTGAAATACGTGGGGGTGGGCGTGTAAGAATGTCTTATGAAATATGGTAACAAGTTGCATTATGGTAGGTCAGGGATCTTGGGAGCATGACTATAGCCTAAAAGTCTGTGTATTAATTTTAACCATCCTTTTTTAAAAATCTGTCTCATAAGTCCCCATGGAACTGCAACACTAAATCACTGGAGTATCTCTCATTAAGAGCAGTGTTCAAGCTAGATTACTTTAAGTCCTTTAACAAGCTCCTTCACACTCTCCTCACTTTCATAGACACATTAGTGCTGCAGCATTTTCATCATCTGATCTTTATCAGAAAATTGATCTTTAGAAAAGTAAAACATTCAAATAATAGACACCATTAAGCAACATTAGAAAAACATAAAATCAAGTAAAGGAACAGACTCCCTCTTTGTTCAATGCAAATGGCTTCATACTGACTACAACCATCCAGTTTGTGATTTAGACAGTATCTGAAGGTAATCTAAAATGGACCCCAGCACTGGAAAATGAAGTTAAAGTGAAATACTAGCCCAAGACGGTTTACATATTCAATATTTGCTATTAAAATACAGCAGCAGAACAAAATGTTAGGCTATTAGTTATTTCCACCCTTGGTGTTCTTCGATTTGGACAAAGAGGACACAGGGCAGCTTCTCTTCATGTCCAATTCAAACACCAATATTCCAAAGTGACAAGCAGCTGGTCTTAAGCACAATCCATAAAACTGAAAAATTGTAATGGCCCTTTAAGGAACAGGAATTTGAGAGTGTGTTTATGTTTATGTGCTTGTGTGTTTGTGTGTGTGTGTGCGTGTGTGTGTGCGTGTGTGTGTGTGTGTGTGTGTGTGTGTAGCCCGTTTGCCTTTATGACAGTTGTCTGATATGATGTTGCAGATGAAGCTCTCTCTCCCACTGAAGGTGAAAAAGAGCCCATGTAGACCTGTGTGTGCCTGTATGTGGATGTGTGTCTTTATATGTGTGTTTCTAAATGTGTGTGCCTGGGTGTCTGATGTTCTGCAGACCCAGATCTCTAGTTCCTGCATCTCATTTCCTTATTGTCTGAGTGGGTGTTTTAATGGCTGTGTATCAGTGGCTTGTGTGTGTGTGTGTGTGTGTTTTTTTTTTTTTTTACA
>NW_019525122.1:461670-466869 GCF_002814215.2 Seriola lalandi dorsalis
TCCCTCCTCTCCCTTGAGGTTTGGATCAGGTGTTTTTGTGTGTGTGTGTGTGTGTGTGTGTGTGTGTGTGTGTGTATGTGTGCGTGTGCATGTGTGTGTTTGGGTGCTTTTGGATAAATATGTGCTTTATTCCTTTGTGTGTGACAGTGGGAGAATTTATGTTCATGTTTACTGCTGCTTCATCTTTTGGCAATGTGAGTTTTTCTTCCAAGGAGTAATTTGTTACGCAACTAAACCTCAGCAGCAGCTCCTTCATCACGTTGTGTGTGTGTGTGTGTGTGTGTGTGTGTGTGTGAGAGAGAGACCTTGAAGGCAATTCTACCCACTGTGGCTGGATGCTTGCGCCATCCACAAACATTTGTGTGCAAGTGTGTGTGTGTGTGTGTGTGTGTATCTGAGTATGTCTTTGTGTGTCTACTGTATATGTGTGACTGACTTCTTTGATGTTCCTCATCCCTCCAGACAAAATGTCAATTGGCTCAAAGAGTATTATACTGTAAGTGTGTGTGCGTGCATGCGTGTGTGTGTGTGTGTGTGTGTGCCTCCAGGCGGCTGCTGTGCTGCATACAGTTTCTGAAGCATGCAGAGCTGAAGCAAGCAGCTTTGTGTGTATTTTCCTTCTCTCTTAAAAATACTACTTTAATACTGCGTGCACACACACAAACACAGTACCCTTAAATATAGGCACCGAACCATGGCTGCGCACACACATACGCACACACACACAAACACACACGCACACACACGCACACACACGCACACACAAAATAAAGAGTAATGAATAACAATAGTAAAACCCTCCCCTTCCTCTCAGCATCATCTGTGTACAGCTCCTCTTCCCCATTGCCACACTGACACATTTTATTACTCGCATTCATCACATACACACACACACACACACACACACACACACACACACACACACACACACATACACACACACACACACTCCGCTCTATATCAACTTTATCTCTCCTCTCTATTAGCTGCTTACTCCCTTCATCTCTGTCTCCTTCACTCCTCCCTCTGGAGAACATACTGAGCAGAACGAGGTCAACTGCAGACGGAGGAGAGTAAAGAAAAGAATTGTACAAGCTGAAGATGAAAGATGAGGTGGACTGGACTTTCACTTCTCCTTTTGTAGTACTTAGAAGTTAATTTACCTGCTACAATACAACTTAAACACATAAAACACACATTTGCTTGCACTTGCAACAAGATGAACTATGACTGAATTCATACAAAGACATCTGAGCACTTACATACCTTTAATGAGAGTCCCAGTGACCAGTTTGTGCAGGGACAGGGCAAACTTGACAAGCCCCTGTTTGCAGCGTTTGGCACACCCCGCCATCCTGACAGTGACCCGGGACACAGCAGGCTGAGCAGGGGCCAGAGCAGGACAGGGGTTTCCAGGACAAAATCAGCAGCACCAGCACCAGCAGCACCAGCAGCTGCAGCAGCGCCCTCAGAGCAAAGTGGCAATCAATGATCAACTTCTTCTGGCGGAGAGTATGAATCCAACAGAGTGGAAGAAGCGGAGCGGAGTGCGCTCTTCTTTCTGTGTCGCCTTTCGTCCTGATGAGCTGGAGGGAGAAAAAACAAGAAACCATGATCTCCGTCTGTTCCCCCTGCCTTCCCTCCCCCACTCCTCCTCCGCCTTCTGCATCCCACCTCTGAGTGTGTCCAAATTAGTGTCTGCTCGAGAGCGAGATGTGTGACATGTTGAGAAAGTAAGAGAGAAAGAGTGAGAAGAAGTGTGTCAAAGAAATTAATTCTCACTACAGCCGGTTTGAGGTGTGCTTACAATCCAAGTTTCCACAAAACTTCCTTTCAGTCTGCAGTCAACCTCTGGGTAACGAAGGAATCTCATGAAGTCCTCTTGGTTTTCTCTCTCTTCTGCTTCTTCTTTTCTTCTCCTGCTTATCAATTTTTTAAGTGGGGGAGCAGTAATCCACTTTCAGCGCCAGGGACAATGGACAGCTCCCCACAAAGCAGAGCAAACACACTGCGCTCCTTCTGTTTCTCTCTGTTAGGCAAACACACACACATACCGTACACACTCCTCCCTCAACCCCTCCCACAGCCCTTATAACACATAAAGACCCTTCATCAGCTGATAAAACGAGTTATTTATGATAACAAATTCCTCAGCCCTTTCTTTTTTTTAAATAGGACATTAGAAATACTACTGTACTGTACTTGTCTGTATGCTTTACATGACACATGTGCTTAGATGTTCTGCATGATGACCAGGGAGTGTAGTGACTGTTAAGGTTGTTGTTTTTGTAACTTTTTTCAATAATACATTTTTCATTTACATATTTTTTTAGGGGAAAAGGAAAGGAAAAATGTGACACATAAAATGTAAATGTGACAGAATTCCTGCTTAAATAAAATAGAAGGAGAGAGAGAGAGAGAGAGAGAGAGAGAGAGATTTGATACATTTTGAATGATTTTAATAACAAGGGGCATAAAAGTAATATAGGTGGTAATCAAAGTACTAAGATTCTTTACTTAAATAAAAGTAATAAAACTGCAATGTAAAAAAATCTCAATGAAATGAAATATGCTTGAAGTTTTTAGGCAGTATATAATTGTTGGTCTAGGTATTTTATATATTGTTGGCATGTTTAATCTGAAACACATTTTATTTAATTAGATGACCACATTTCTGTATGTAAAATCTCAATCTGCAAAGTAACATGTAACTTTAGCTGCAAGGTAAATGTAGTGGTGGAAATGTAGTGGAACAAACATAAGTTAGCACAAACACCCAAGAACTAGCATACAATACTTGAGTGAATGTAATTAGTTACTTATTGTCTCTCTACTAGTACATGCATTGGCTATCTCAGGACCCTCTACTTTATTGATTCTTTTGACCCCAATCTCAAGTTATCAATATACCTGCAGCCAGACAGCAGAACTGCCAATCCATTGATCCAGTTGTATTTGACCAGTCTTATAGTGGGTCACATACTGTTGACCTTTACCAGGCCCCTGATCCATCCTGACCAGGCTTTACACCGTACTATCATCATCATCATCTGAAACTGGCACATAACTCAGGAGAGATGACAAGGACTAAAAGAGAGAGGAAAGATGGGAAAGAAAAGAGGAGCGCAGGAGAGAGAAGGAAGGAGAAAAAGGATGCTGGGAGATAATCTTATAATGTCCTTCTGGGCTATATTTAGTCCCGAATATGTGTATATGGCTACTGGGTTAAAAGCTAAAATGCAAAATTCAGAGAAAACAGTAATAAAGGCAAAGTTAAGAGGAGGAGAAATGAAGAAATAGATAGAATGAGACACTATGGGGGGAGGAGAGAGAGGCAAGCAATGAAACAATAAAAATGCAAATGAAGGGCATAAAAAACAGAAGAAATAGAAAAGTGATGGAGGAGAAGGGGAATGAGCTGGGGAGTCTGCCAAGAGTGGGAGGTGTTAGCTGGAGCCGGTATGTAAAACTCAATGTCCCATAGAAAAGCTGAAAGGTTTGGCACGGACTGGGATCAATACTTTTCCACAGACTCTTAATGTTCTGCTTCACATTTCCTAGACGCAGCGGAAGGGTAGGATAAGGAAAACAACATGAGAGAAGGATGAAAGAAAGGAAGAAAGAAAGAAGAAAGAAAGAAAGAAAGAAAGAAAGAAAGAAAAAAAAGAGGAGAGGTGGAGGAAATAAAAGCAAGTTGGGTGAGAGAAAAAGAAGGGGGAGGATTTTTTTCTGAGGCACCACCACTGTTTTGGCTATTAAGCATGAAGGAGATTACTGTGTGGGGAAATTTCCATAAACATGCTTCTCTATTACCGCCCCCATTGTTCATGATTAATGAGATTAACGTTGCCTTTGCGCACAGATTCAAGGATGTAATAGCAGCTAATTGCTTGTTTCTTCCTAAATTAGAGGCTGCGTTGTTTGATATTTGTTTCAACATGAATTTGCTGAAAGTGATGAAGCTGCCTGGTAGGAGAGAGTGCACCTGATAGTCGCTGTGGATGATAAAGATGTGGAGAAAATTGAAAGGGAACTGGAGAGGAGGAGAGAAGAAATAAGAGGAGCTGAAGGAGAGATAGAGTTTTTGTGACGCACAAGAGCAATAAAGCATTTCAAACTGAACTGAAAAGGGGGGCAAACGAAAAGGCTAAAAGAAAAAAAATGGCAGTAATGTTATCTGCTTGGGTGAGAAAATGGTAAAGATGAAAGGAGAAAATGAGGATTGTGCAAAAGAGACTGAGAAGAAATGGAGATTAAGGTGTGTAAAGATAGAATGCAAACAAGAAAGAAAAGGGAGAAAAAAAAAGAATTGAGATTGGTTCAAATTATGAAGACGAAAATAATATAAAATCTTGACGAAAGGGAGAATAGAAGAAGAGATAAAAGTAGTCTAGTGAAGAGAAAAGAGGACGGTGAGAGGAAGAGGAGAAAGAAGGGGGTTGAGAAGGCAGGAAAATGAGCGAGACAAAAAGAGAGGAGATTGCTTTGAACGCTGTAGATCTGTCAGAATTGAATCACAGGCGGCCAGCTGTAAGCTCTGATAGTGCTTTCCCTCTAAATATAACAGGCTCTGAGATGGACTGATATGGCCACAACAACAGACACAGAGATGCTGAGAAAAAAAAAGGAGGCTTCACAACACATGAGGAAAGAAAGACGCGATAGAAGAATGCCAAAGCTGTACGCATACAGAAAGAATTGCCGCTCACCAGTTGGTAATTTGTATATGATGAGATTTTTAGCATGTATGAATGTGTTTGCATAATACAACAATATCCATGCAACTTCCAGTACTCACACACAAACACACATGCCTGCAGTGACACACACACACGCACACACACACACACACAAACACACACACACACACACACACACACACACACACACACACACACACACTAAGTTGAGACAGTCTCATAACCACAACACAGCTGTATGACAAGTCAACAAAACACAACAACCTTCCAGCATCAAGACCCATCTGCCCAGACACAGCAGCGGCAGAAACCCACTTTTAGAGCCTATCTGTGGGTGTGAGCAGCAAGCGTTGCCCTGGGGGTGTGGAAGTCGACTCCAAACCGCCACCCCACTTGAGCCCCGGACCCTCAAGGTGTCAGTGGCAATGATGGATTGACAATGTCCCCTGTGGGTGAAATTAAAACCTCAACACACCATCCTCCTTCTGCCTCCTTTTCC
>NW_019525122.1:466889-511426 GCF_002814215.2 Seriola lalandi dorsalis
CCCCCCCAAGACACCCTGCTGATGACAACTGTCTGTCTGCATCACTGCACATACACATGCACACAAATACACAATCCTGTGAGAAGGAGATATCCCCTGCAGTGCTGATATACACACTCTGACACATATGCACAACAAATACACACACACACACACACACACACACACACACACAAGGATAGAGAGAAAGAAAACCAGCGTCTCAACAGAATATCCTTGCAGGGGTCCTAAGACCTCAGTTGTTGTTATTGACACCCCTGTGACAAGCCATGCATACACACTCTTCCCTTTTACTAGTTTTTACTGTTTTCCCTCCATCCCACCCCTGTCCTCCATCACCCTGTGTGTCTGACTCCCTTGTGGGCCTACATGAGAAGACTTAGCTGAGCTTTGCATCATTACCTTCCAGCACAGAA
Organism: Seriola lalandi dorsalis; assembly: GCF_002814215.2. Taxonomy (NCBI): domain Eukaryota; kingdom Metazoa; phylum Chordata; class Actinopteri; order Carangiformes; family Carangidae; genus Seriola; species Seriola lalandi. The sequence goes on from NW_019525122.1 coordinate 467,306, forward strand.
AATGATTAACACATAGGTCATTAATTCGTGTAAACAGGATGTTAAGCTCACACTACTGAGGCCTGTGCATCATGTATGTTGTGTGTGTATGTGTGTGTGTGTGTGTGTGTGTTTGTTTGTGTGTGTGTTCATAATGAAGGTGAGGCTCCCTGGAGAGTGTAATCAGAGCGCAGTGGGTCCAGCTGAGAGGCCAGTTGCACTCCAGTCTTTATTGAAGCTTTTTTAGTTGGTGCAGTGCTGGACCAGAGTCGATCATCTAAAACTTGAGTCTAACCCAACAGGTACATATATCGATTGATGTGCTCATATAGTATTAATAAGGCTGGGGCAAGATTCAAAGGTTCGATAATTAGCAAATCTTTGCTTATGTAGAGTTTGTGGGGCAGATAAGAAAACATGAAACTACAAATGAGATAACATTTTATGGTTAATGTAGAGGATAGCCAATATGAATAAATCTTGGAGTAGATACACAAGGGCTAATATCTCTAACCTGTCCTTGACTAAAGTAAAAGTAGCAATACTGAAATGTAAAAAGAAATGTGTAAGTTCTGCATTGAAAATGCCATTTATGCAAAAGTAGCTTACTATTAGCAAATAATGCAGATAAATAATATTTTATATGATGTAACTGTATTATTATTGCTTGTGGATTATAAGTAGAATTTTACTGCTGCATTTGGTCAAGGTGGAGCTAATGTTGCTATTTTTTATACCATTTTATAACATCATCATTTTGTTTTGTATGTAGAATATTTATATTTATATTCAAATAAATGTAGGTGAGTAAAATAAACAATTTAAAAGTGAAAAATTCAAGTAAAGTAAAAATGAGAACTTACAGTACTTGTGTATGTAAATGTAATCAGCTACTTTCCACCACTGCAAAATGGCATAAGGGGTAAGATGTTGGACTTTTAGCCCATTTGTTCATTTGACATTCATGCACACCTTTATTTGAGAAACTGAGGCAGGAGGGAGGAAGAAGCAGAGGAAGAGCAGTAGAGGAGAAGGTCAAAAGAAGCATGTTCCACACAGTTGTGGTATACTGAACTCCTTCTTCCTAAGCTCATACACATACACTCTTGAACACAAACACACACAAATGCAAACACGCACTCTCCCTCCTCCACCAGGTAGACTTTCTGCTGAGCATGAGCAACAACGTTCTCAGAGGAGTTCCCAAAGCTGCCGAGCACAGCAGGTGATGATTAAGCTGCTTTTTGCTGCTGATGCTTCTTTCTCTTTTTTCACTTGAATTTTTGGTGTTGTGCCTAGTTCGTATTGAATGGGGCCAGTGGCGGAGCCAGGTGGTGGCCTGGGGTAGCCGTGGCCACCCCACTTGCCACTGCACATAGCACCATAGTTCAGCTCACTCATTTCTTTCCTGTGCGAAAGCATTTCTCCACAGCTCTGGATCAGCTTTGGATTTAATAACATGAATGTTTTTGAGGAAAGGGAGTAAAAATCATCTTTAAAATTGGAGAAAGTAATTCAGAGCGTCTTATAAGGCATGGGAGTGGATACTCATTCTCATAGCTGGAACAGAATAAAACTTATAATATAAAACGTCATCAAACAAACAATATGCGGGGCGACCTGAGAGCTGAATGGTCGGGGTGCATACCACATGGGTTCAAATGCCCTGAGCAGCGAGTCCCCAGCACTGGCCAGCCGGACCATTTGCTGGGAGACCTCCTACTCTCTCTCCCTGCATTTCCTGTCTATCTCTGCTGGCAAGTAGTTTAATGTTAGCGGACACACAAATGTGATAAAACAGTACCTGCCTGTTAACTAACCAGTCGGGATTATCATTACTATCACAAACATTAGCAAACGGGATAAAACATTTCCGACCTATCGGCTCTGTGAAACACAGCAGATAAATGTTACCCACCTGTCAAGCAGAAGCAGAGCAACCGACACATCTGTCTTCATGCATTTGAACTCTCATAGGTCTCTCACCATATTGGACTGACCATCGGGACTACCTGGACGAATCCCGGTGGGCCGGTGAACTGTCAAAACATCATAAAGATTTTTTGCCAACCCTGCTCTTTGTGTGCCTGTTATTTTGGTGTGGGACGATCGCAGCAGATAAGATCTCAATCCCCCCCAGACAAAACTCCACGAGGTCTGGCAGAAGAGTAGACTGCTTCTGCTCCTTCCCCTGTTAATCCCTAAACTAGCACTGTCTTTTAGCATGTGCCAGATTTACTGTCTCTCTCTCCCACTGCCACCTTTCCCCCCCATCTCCCCTTTTTTCTTCTTATTTCCCTTGTCCTGGGCACGAGCTAAAATGTCTCCAGTGGCTGAGCCAGGGCTGTGTAGGAACATGATTAGTTTTTTCAGCAACTGCACAGAACGGACAGCTGGCTAGACAAAAAGTGTAGTGGATTAAACTCGCTTACTCCATCTTTAAGATGAGACAGCTAAGTCTGATTGTGCTCACGTTTATGGCTGGTTTGTTGTTGTACAATGTTTGATAGGCTATGTGACTAATGCCTGATAAATACCAGGTTGTGTACCATGATATGATGATCTCACTGTGGTGCTTGGCAGCTTGATCAATCATAACTCAGAGATCAAGATTCAAATTTCTGTGCTCCCTCAAAGTGAGTAGTGGATGAAAATTGTCTAGTGGCTACAACACTGAATGGGAGAACAGACACTAAGATGTTTTAGGCTACGTGAGCAAGTCTTTGTGTGCAAAATGCACATCAGCACCATCCACTCTACTAAATCTCTGCTGAAAGCACCTGTCAGATTTAGTGACTGAGCTACACACACAAATATACACACAGCACTACCCACAAAGTCAATGGACTGTGGTTTTCACTCTGAGAATCGCTGCCATCTAATGTTCATTTGTGGGTGGTGTTTAAGTTGAATATTATGGTATAACTCTTTATCTACACAGGAAGCTTGATCAGAGAAGCTTGTTGTTGCTGTTGTGGGAAAAAAATCTACAAAACAGCTCTGCAAAGACAAAAAGCCATTTTCTGCATCTTTCAATTGATTTTACACACACACACACACACACACACGCACAAGCACACGCACACATATACACACAGAGAGAGGGAGAGAGACAGACACTGTAATGACAGTTAATATCATATAAACATTTATTCTCTATACAGTTGAAAGCAATAAATGGGAAATCAATATTATCAATTACTGATAGAAAAATACATTTGCTGCACCATGGTCACTCTACACTCGTACATACAGTAAGTAGCAAAAGAACACCACGTGTGTGTTGTGAACTTTGTATAAAACAAAAGTCAATGTGAGCGTGCAAACATGACATCGATTAGGTATGAAAGACAAAGTGTCACTCATACAAAAAGACATATGTGGTATAATCTTGAATACACCATTGGCATATTTTTTATAATATTCTCTACAAAAAATATCAGTGGTATTCTCTTTTTTTTAATTAATGATTGTGTGCAAATTTTAGAACTAAAATAACATCTGGCTTTTGTGTTTAAAGAAATCACGTAGACCTATGAGGAGTAGGAAACAGATCAGTCTTTGGAGTGAATCTTCTTTTCTCATATTTGGCTTCATGTGTAAAAATCAAGTAAGATGACCCGCGGGTAAATGTTGTGTCGGCACATTATACAGCAAGTGTTGCTTTAAAAAACACTTTTCAGACAGTAAATGTCCCATCGGCCGGCTGTTCACGTCACAGAGTCCAGAGAGGCAGCAGTGGGGATCTTCAATGAAGCAATGTGACACACAATCTGTCGGAGTTTAACACAGTGTAAAAGTGTGCAGCAGATGCAGATGTCCCTCCTGTGTTAGTAAATGTAGGGGTCACAGGCAGCTTTTGACAGTGTGACTGAGCTTGGCTTTATCAACATTTGCTTGCAGTTGTTTTTCAGACTTGTTTGATTGGCAGCCGCTCTGGCCTTTCACCTGGCATTCATGAGGTGAATCCAGTGGGTGGGACTCTGAAACAGGAAGTTCTTCCAACAAGGATGGGGCCAATCCTCACATGCTTTTACATGCAGATTAACTCTCAGCGCAGAGCCAGGAATCTTATGCGGTGTTTAGTTTGACATCTTCAGTTAATCATTTTGAGGTTTAGTGGCTAGTTGCAGGTCACTACATGCTCATAGGTAATGACCACATGAGCTGAGCTTTTCTGATTGGTTGACCTGAGCCTCACGTGGAGAGCGTATTCCGGCAGTGTGACGGTGTCTCCGCTGAGGTGGAAGTTAGGACGGTCCCTCAGAGGGTTGCTATAGATAGCTATAGATGGCTGTGCATTGAAGGGCAGACACACACACACACACACACACACACACACACACACGTACACACACACACACACACGCACACACAAGGGAGAACAGAGGGAAAAATAGATTGTCACTGTACTATATATTCTCAATCTTTGCATCAGTAAATCTTTTTTTTTTTTAAATCAAAGGTTGCTGGAAAACAAAAAACAGAAGAAGATCAATTCTGGTATAGAAAACAATATTTAAGCCTTTTAAAAATATCAAATAGATAAGATTTTATAGGATTTTACATTAAAATTTTTCTGACATCACAAAGCAAACACAGTTTCACAGATAAAACAAAGCATACACGATGAAACAGAAACATTCCATCAGACAACAAAACAGTATTACAAACCCATAGCTGCAGTGCAATCAATCAGTCAATCAATAATACTAATAATACTTAATGCAGCTGCAGACAAACATACTGTTCTGATACAAAAACACAAACACGCAGACCCAAAGATGCACAGAACTTACCATTCACACCTCGGCCTGGTGAGGAAGGTTTTCACTGAGAAGGTGTCAAAACTGTACAGCGACACTGACAAAAAGAGCAAATATAAAACGTCTCTACACTTGACACAGTAAAACTGGGGAATACAGAGGTTTCTAATATGACTGGCCTTACTTGTTGATCTAAACCACAGTGTGAGATGTTGTAGTCAGTCAGTGCTGGTCTGCCCTGACTGAGGTCCTGTACATGATGTGGACGCTGTTTGAACTCAGACCATTAGATCCCAACGTTTGGACACTGATATGGACCGGGACACTTAGGTCGACATTCTCTACAATACACTGTAGAAAAGGAAACAAAATATGCAGCACATGAATTGCTCTGGTTTGTTTTTGTGGTAGTAACAGAATGCAGTGATGAACAGTTTGAGAGGAGAGACTGATACCTTGGTGCACGCTGAGCTCATGACAGATTTGTGGAAGTCCCCATCTATGAACACCTGAGAGGTAATTTAAATGAAAAAATCAAACCTTTTAGACCAACAAATCTTTCAGAATCAAAGTCCATGTGTCAGTGTACCTGCCAGTTTATTCTGCCTACCCTGTATCCGTACACAAACGTGCCGTTACTGCAGCCCAGCTCATTGAGCGGTGGCCTCTCCCAGCCAATCATGAGGCTGCTCTGGCCCACTGTTTTGATGACCTCAACAGAGCGCACCTCTGCTGGAGCTTCTGGGGGGGTAAAGAAGAAAGAAAGGTGAAGCACAATAAGGAGATGCTTTACCTGGTTGTTCATGCTGTACATGCAGCATATGCAATGTTGCCTAAATAACCAGTTTACCACTTCCATTTTTTTTTCTTTGTTATATGGCTACTTTAATGATGCACATGTTATTCCTAAAATTCTAACACAATAAACAAACACAACAAGACACAGTGCATGCAGATGAAGAACTCGCTAATGAATTCAAGCAATTCAACAAAAGCTTATATTCATTTACTGCAGTGTGTTATGTTGGCAATAAGCAACAACAGCAAACTGCCAGAATGCGATACAGCATTTTCTCCAATAGAAGAGATAAAAAGAGAGAATGGCCCGTATCAAGGATGGGTGCCATCACAACGCAGGAATATGCAACCAAACTAATACAATGTTAGGTAGAAAGTGTGTTGGACTGTGTGCAAACTTTCAGTGAGAGTAGTTTTTTGTCATATCAATAAAGGCATTTCCAACTTTTTACAAAAACAAGAATTTCTTCCACCAGGACTTTAAGCAATGGCGTGTTTTACTTTGGTGTCTTGTGTAATGTGTGTGTTACCTGGTCCCGGTCTTATTGTCTTTGTCTTATCTTGGGCAGCAGTGGTCCTTCTGGCAGACTTGTTGGATCTCTCAGGAGAGCGATGAGCTGATTGAGTCCCAGATGCAGTGAATACAAGTCCATCATATGGAGGGGCAGCACCATTAGAAATATTAAAGTTGGGGGCAGTTGATTTGCCAGGGGCAGTCATGTCTGAGGCAGAGGTCTTTGAATTAGTGTCAGAACATATTAAGACATTAGAGTCATAGGTAGTGGTCCTCAGAGTTAAAGGAGTTGAAGCTGTATGTCTTGCATCAGATACGCTGGCGATAGCGGTGACTTGCTTTGTCACTTTTGGGGATATTGTCATTTTAGTGCCACTGTTTGAGGTGGATTTGGCTTCATTAGGAGCCATAGCAGCAAAAGGGCAGTTGGATGAGCTAGAAAGAGCAGACGCTGTAGTTTTAGATACATCTGCTTTTAAATGTTGGTAAGTAAAGATGTTGGGGTTAAATGTAACATTAGCAGATCTGGAGGCAACTGCATTAAAAAGTGTTGTTGACTTATTCGTGGCAGCAGGTTTAGGTGTTACTACAGGAGAGTGGTGAGGTTGGCTTGAAGCAGTGGTGGCTGGGAGAGAGTTGGAATGTGGTTTATAGAAACTGAGGCTCTGCTTGTTTGTCTGAGAGGCCAGGTTCAGATCTGCTGGAGCTGAAAATGAGAGACTTTTCCTGGGCTCATGTCCTCTTCCTCTGCTCACTGGAGCCTTCTGATGAAGGAGAAAAACGTTTATTAAACATATACTGTAATAACACAACGTTTTCCTACAGTTTGTGCTTTTGCATCGACACATTTTCAAATCTGGTAAGACTTTTGAATGTAATTAGTTATTTAAAGAAAAAATAAGGAATGAATTTTCTTTTTCTTTTTTTTAAACTTCAGTGTACCTGATAGCTGCTCATCAGAGTCTTCTGCAGTTGCTCATGCAGGTTGATGATCTTCTCAGGACTACTCAGCCTCCTGCTCGGACCGACGTGTTTGCTGGAGGATGGAGGAATAGGACTCAGTGAGGATCCAGCTGAACTCATCAGATCTGGGGAAGACTTTCCTTTCACATCTGGATGATGAAATCCACATTTCTCTGGACCATTGATTGCTTGGATTGGTCGACTGGCCGAGGCAGACAGCTGTGGTGGGATTGAGAAAAATGACAATCATAGTGTGTTTCCAATTTAACATTTGTAATACAGACTATTAAAGGTGTCTCCGTTTGACATTTTAAACACTGATACACTAATGACAAATTAACTGCAATACTTTGGTATCTATCTGCTATCTCTTATTACTTAATGCTTGTATTTAAATTAGTACTGCATTTCCCATAAACCCAGTTGCAAACAGGACCCTTTGCTACATTTGTTAAAGGTTTTTGCTGTAGTGAAAATAATAGAGATGACTTGACTCTTGACTTGTTCTCCAATCTGTCATTGTGAAGTATTTTTAATGAATCCTTGGCTTAGTAGCACAAAATACATAGATACTTTAGAGGCCGGAAGCTGCTGTCTATGTGTTGTTTATTTATGGGAATTATTTCACAAGATAAATGGAGTAAATTATCAGTTTATTGCTGCTAAAAAGTCTACGACCTTTAAGCCTAAGCAATTTTTAAAAAAGCACATATTTGAATACAAAAATACCCAAATTTCCCCCACCAATCAATTAAGTCTTATCTTATCTTATCTTAAATTTGTTTGCATGATCTCACCTGTGCTTTGTTGGTGATCAAGTTATCTTTCAGAGCTGGAAGAACAGGTGTCGCTGCGACACTGGCATTCTCTTGCACCGGTGCGGTTGGCACAGGTGAGTTGGCATTTTTCTTGAGCGTTCCTGTTGGTGCAGCTGAGACTTCACTCCTACCGTCTTGAAGATTTGACTCAGTCGTGGCTATAGAAATGTGTTTCTCACTTTTAAAGTCTCTGCATTTCACTCCAGATTCAGAAGTGAATCCATTTTGGTGTTGCTCCTGTGCAGGTGTGGACGCAGCAGCGCAGGTCTGATCAGCTTTAAATCCACTGGAGTAGTCTTGAAACTTTGAAATAAATCTCGGTGTAAACCCGGCGCTGTAATCCCCAGTCTTTACGATGCTTCCTGGTGTGAATGCTGCTGTGTATTCCTGCAGAGCAGTGTCACTGAGCAGCTGCTCGACCTGCTGTGTGAGCATGGAGTCTACGCACCCTTGTCTGTGAATGGCTTTCAACATCTGAACTAAGAGGTTGTTCCTCTCCTGACACTTCACTACCAGGCACGACAGCTTGGCCTGTTATTGGACGAAACACTTGTCAGTCAAAATCAGCTGCTAAGAGCACTGACACATGACAATAGTAACCTGACAGTCATGGAGAATAAATAAGATGTCAGTACTATTAAGTGTCACACTGTACAGCATAGAATACATCTCTCTGTCCTCACCTTTAAAGGAGCTACATCCAGATCTGTCTGGCTCTTCTTTTTCAGGAGTGCATCATACTACAAACAAAATAACATGAAACATGAAAATTATTATACAGATATCAATAAAAACATATCAGCTCATAACATGTGACTGACTGCTTTGGCTATAACCATATGATGGAGTACAAAAAAGCAAAAGAGCTGATTGGTTACCACCTTGGCTCTGATGTCGTTGTAACGTGTCCGGAGTGACATGAGAGCAGTGCTCAGATCATCCTTGCTGCCCTGTCCTCGTTTTAGAGCGATATACTCAGAGTTCAGCTCCTCAAGCGCCACCGTCTGTGGGGTTTTTACACACATCCATGCTATATGATATATCCATGCATAAGCATCAAGCATTTACAATGGTTATAGCTTGTTAGGTTGAGTCTGATGATGAAACTATCTTTTCAGAAAGGAGAAACTGGTTCTGGCCACTTTGCGTCACACAAATGATCATTTTACATCATCTTTGTTCAGATTCAATCAAATAGTAGAGATCAAATTTATGACAGTGCCATATACAGGTATCTAGTGTTAATTTATTTCTATGGTATATAACAAAACCAAAGATAAAAAGACATTGTGTCGTCGTTACCTTAGCTTTGAGCTGAGCTGTGAGGATGTTGTATTGCTCCTCTATCTGTGTCTTCAGTGACAGAGCATCAGTCTTCTCCCTGACCAGGCCTGTCAGTTTGCTCTGCAGCTCCTTCACCTATGGCAGACACAACTACTGTTTAGGTCAGATATAAAAAATGTCTTTATTTGTCTCTGCACCTGGAGGAAACACTACTGAGTAACAATAAAAAAAAACACCAAGGTTTTCCAAACGAAGTTTTATACGGCTAAATAAACATGCAGACAAGTTACATACTGTGAATCATTTTCTGTGTACAGTTAAATACCTGGACGGTGAGGATCTCATTTTCCCTCCTGGTTTCTTCCATCTGACTGGCTACATCAGTCAGTCTCATCACCTTTTCAGCTGCATCTGCTGCCTTCCTCTCTGCCTCCTCTCTCCTGGCTTCTGACTGACTCAATTCACTGTACAACTTCTTTGTCTGAACAAGCACACAAACATAAACATGAACACACTGAGTTCGCTACGTTTCCAATGATGTGCCATTCCCCTGTAAACATGGTACAATGGAGAGCAAATGAAGCACATTCTTACCTGCTGAATACACTAATTAACCCTGTGCCCATGTCTGAATTTGTAAACCTGTCACATTCAAAAAGGTTTAAAAATTGTATGTATTGTTATCATTCACTGGATGGACCAAAGTAAACCACATGTGAAGGAAGAAAAAGAAAGTTGTGAAAAACTCACTTCTTCGTGGCTCTTGTCCAGTTGCTCTCGTGACTCCTGTAGTTGTGCTCCCAAAGCTTCAATCTCCCTCATCCGGTCACTTTGCTCCTGCTTTCCATCAAAACCATTTTGTGTAAGTTCACAGTTATCCAACATTATGACACATGATGATGAACAGTAGGGATAGGTACCCAATCCCGGTATTAAACAGGCCCTGGGGCTAAATTTTTAAATACCAGAGTATCGATAAGCTCTGATGTTATTGGTTCTGCTCTCGGTACTAAAGAAATTAAAAAAAATAGATTTCCTATTTGTTCGTGCTACATAAAAGTTCTCTCTCACATTTCATCTCACCAACTCTGTTTAAGACATTCGTCTATGATGCATTTCCGCTGCTCCCAATCCAGAGGAGAGACCTCTATTTCTCTCTGCCTCTGTTTGTAGGCAGATTTCCATCAATACAAAATCAGTCTATAATAGTGATTAGTTCAAAACAATGCTGTTGGAGTTTGCTACTCAAGAATGTTACATATGAGAAAATAAATTTTTTTTTTTTTCTATTACTAAATAACAAAAAGAGACCAGATCGATCAGTAGTATAGATAAAAGTAGTAGGACCGTTAAAATCTTAATGATACCCATCCCTAAACAACAGACACTGATCTAATACACAAACACATAAATCACACCTGTACAGAGATTCCTTTGTAGTTATTAGTCTGACATCTTTGTGCAGCAAAATCCCCTGTCCCAACAAGAGTCTCTGTCTTCTTTGTCGAACCAGCACTGTTTGGATTCAACAGTTGCTGCCTCTCCTCTGTTTGCGTTTGGCTGGGGAGAGCAGATTGGAAACTGCTTCTTTCCTCTCTTAGGCCCTGAATTATAAACATTATCTGCTTTTCCTCCTGTTTCAAGCAAGTGATTGAATTTTCAACTCCCTCTTTTTCTTCTCTCAGACTGCCAACTGACTTAATCAACTTGTCACGGTCATCTTGTAAAGTGTAAGATGATTGCTCCCGGTCTCTCTGTTCTTTCAGACTCTTAAAGGAAATGGTTACTTCTTCTCGCTCCTGTTTCAAAGTGAGCACTGCCCGGCGTAACTGTTCACTCTCTGTCTGTAAACTTTGCAGGGACTGCATGATTCGATCTCTCTCCTCTTTTCCGCTTGAGAGAGATTCTGTCAATGCCTCTTTTTCTCTTTCAAGACCAGATAAAGACTTTATTAGCTGCTCTTTCTCTTCTTTCAGGCCACAGACTGTCCGGGTAAGTTGCTGTCTCTCTTGTTTGAGACCAGCCAAACATTGAGAGATGCGGTCTTTCTCCTCCTTCAGTCCCCAAACTGTCCGAGTTAACTGCTGTTTCTCTTCTGTCTGTGTTTGGACTGACAGAGCTACTTCTCCTTGCTGCTGTCTGAGAGAATTTATGTTGCCTGTCAGTTCGTCTTGTTCTGTTTTGAGGCTCTGGACTGTCTTGATCAGGTGGTCCACTTGACCAGTCAGTGAACTAACATGCAAAGTGTTTTGTGGGCTGCTCTGCAGTGGATCGTGGTAATTGTAATGTTCAGATGCATGTGATGAAGCTGTAGACAAATCATCTGGTTGTTGACTTGACATCAACTGTGGTTCTTCTTTCCCTTTTAGCACACTTTCCACTAAACTGTCCACAGATGCATCTTGGTTGATCTGCTCTCCACTCTCTTCTAATTTTTGCTGCAGCTCCATGATGGTGTTGAGATCATCCTCAGTCTTCCTGGTGAGCTCTGTGATCAAACACCCTTGCTCCTGGTTCTCCTGCTCGTGCCTGGCTCTGTCCTCCTCTAACCTGAAGGTATGCTCCCTCAGCTGTGTTCGCTCCATCTTGATGTCCTCCTCTCTGAGCTCAATGTGAGCCAGCAGCTCCTGGATCCGGTCCGCCAGCGCCCGGTTCTCCTGATTCAGGCCCTGAACAAGATCATCCTGGGCGAGGGCGAGAATGGTGTTATCTCGGGTAGGAGAGGACTGGAGATGGTCAGCTCCACCACGGGTGGATGGTGTGCCAATCTGTTTGTCAGAGAGGTTGAATTTGATTAGTGATATACTGGGTGTACAGCAAAGCTTCTTCATCTTTGAAAAACAGTTGGGAATGCTATGACATACCTTTTCTCTTGGAGACCCCCGTGCTCCTTCTGGTTCCTCCGCCTGTTTCCTGAGTTGTAATTTCAGTTGAGTATTCTCCTGACCCACCACCTCCAGCTGTTCCTGTGTGTGCTGCAGGGCGGCCTCCAGGTGGTCACGTTGTTCTCGAAGAGCCTCAAAATCTTGCCCTAACCCCAAGCTCCTATATGCTTCCCTCAGGGCATCAGATTCCTCACTGGGGCTCTCCTCCAGATTTAACAGCCCTCTGGAGCACCAGGTCCCCAGTTTAAACTCATCTATTGTCTCTGTAGTGAAGGAGGGTGACTGAAAGCTGAGGTTTTGTTTGGAGCCACTGTGAGCAAAGAGGTTCACAGGGCCTGAGTGATCCTCTGTGTTGTTATGTGCGCTCTCTGCTGTGCCCTGGTGGTGGAGACGCAGAACTGCAGATGAATCTGACTGGTCTATTCTCCCATTCAAGGTTGGCTGGACCTGCACAGAGATCACAATTTAACATCATATGTGGACAAAGGTTGAGAATAGTTTTAAATACATATGAAAATAATGAAGTAAAATAAAATAAAACAGATATTCAGATTCACTTGTATAAGCATTTACAGGGGAGAGGTGGTTATGTAATGCACACAACAGACAGACACAAAAGAGCTTTCACTCTTTGGGAACATTCAGCCTTTTTATCCTGTAATTCTGTCTCATGAAATAACAAGGAAGGATTTACACTGAGCCAATAACACCAGATCAAACATTTATTGATCCTTTAGTTATTTTTACCAACCATATTTGGCCTGTCTACAGTGAGAAACTGGTAAAACTGAATCACAGAAAACAAATGACTACATTTACATTTTTTAATTTGCCAGTTTTCAAATGTGTATGGCACTAATAATCCTCTTGATTTATACAGACGCTCGACAAATGCTCCTTGTTGTGAGTATTTCACTAATAAAAACCACATGGGATCCATGAACAGAACTTCCAGTACTTTGCACCATATCAATACTACAAAGGAAATTAAAACTTCAAAGTCTCATCACTTTTCACTGGAGATGTCTGTGAGTGTCTCTGATGCTGTTTGTATGTGCTTGTATATGACAGGTTGTGTTCTGTTGTGTGTCTCATTTTTTCATCTGAACTCAGGTCTCACAAAAGAGATTTAGATCTCAGTGAGACTCTCTGATTAAATAAAAGTTTTACAATAATAATCATGTCTTACACACCTCTGAGTTTCCCACTGAGGAATGTCCCATGGCGGTGATATATGACTGAGTGTCGGAGGGCCCAGGACAAACAGCAAGGCTGCAGCTGGGCGAGCTCGTCCCAGGACTCGGGCAGGCGGACTCAGGGACCTTGGAAGGCTGACTTGGTGTTTGGTTTGCAGCTTCCCTGAGGATCTGTTGAAATCTGTGATTCTCGTCTCTCAGCTCTTCAACCTCCTCCATCAAGGAGCTTTCAGCCAGCTTCAGCTGGTGCACCTCTGCCTTCATCTCCTCCACTTTGCTGCCCAGGAATTGGCTGTTCTCCTGGGCCTCTTGGAGCTGCTCCATCAGTCCTCTCCTCTCTGTCATCCCATCCTCCTCTCTCTCCAGCAGCACCCTGAGGTCCTCCTGCAGGCTCAGGATGAAGACTTGCAGCCTGGCTTCATTTGAGCTCTGTTTTGTTTCTTTATTTCTTCCTCCTTCTCTTTCTTTCTCCGTCTTTCCCTCATCCCCCTCTCGCCCTCCTTCTCTTTCCATTCCAACACTTGGCTGACATTGTTTCCTCCTCTCCTCCTTTCTCTCCTCTTCTCCTTCACCCTCTCCTCTCATAGAAGTTAGCCTCTCTTGCTCAACCCAGTGTGTTACGGTCCCAGCAGTAATTCTGACTGCACTGATTGTTGCCATTCCAGTGGCGGCACTCACAGTCATGTCAAGCAGCTGCTTTTCTAAAGCGTAGATTCGGTTCTGTAGGCTCTGCTCTCTGTCCCGGGCCAGGCTGAGCTTGTGTTGGAGTTGGGTTTTAAAGTTCTCAAAGTACTGGGACTGGCGACTCATCTCCTCCTCTTTGGCCTTCAGCTGCCTCTGACAGCGCTGCAGTCGCTCCCTCCATACCTGCTCCCCTCGCTCCTTCTCCTGAGTCTGAGTAGGAGGAAGAATGGGAAGAGAGGAAGACAAAGACAACTCTGTCATATTTAAGAGAAAGATACCACACTTACTGATGTCCTGGTGATTGTAACACTGTTATCCAAAGCTTGATTTACAATATGTTTTTATGCTAATGTCCTGCTAGAATATGTATAAGTTTGTGTGTTAGTGTTAGCACTGTAGTAGTACTGTAGTCTCTTTTGTTTTTTACTGTGCATGAGCAAACACATCAGTTTCAATAGAGTTTTCTATATACCAAACAACCACTGTGTAATTACTTAAAAGCAGATATAAAATGATAAAGTACAACTCAAAATAAGACTCAAACATGTAGGTTAATCAAAAATCTAGCATGTACCATTTGCACCTGATCACTTTGTGGTATTTTTTCCATTTCTTATGGCACTGATAAAATCCAAATAATCAAAATGATATAAAACCATATCAAATTGCATGCTTTAGCTGTTTGTTTTATTTCTGTCAATGTCATCTTTTCAGCGTTGTTCCCCTCACATGTTAAATTATTCTGGAGTATTTTGAACAGTGAAGTTCTGTTATTTCAAATTACTTAACTTTTCAACTTAATAACTTAATGAAGTTATGTGAGCGCTATAGTCCCTTTCCATTATTTCATCCACCCATGTACACTGCATTAATGTTTTTGTACATGTCTGCAGTAGGTATCACTTGTGTGAACAGTGAAAGAGTCCTGCAGCATATTGTGAATTTGTTTTATGGTCTACACATCAATGTCTACACATGACTTGAAAAAAAACCTGAGCACTCACCATGGTCCTGACCTCCTCCCTGAGCATGTGGAGTCTTTGGTCAAGCCTCTGGGAGTGTTGCATGCTGGGGAGGGTGGAGGCAGAGGCTTGATAGGGCTGTAGCAGCACGCTCCTCTCTGACCTCACTAACTCTCTGATCCTACCAGCACAACACAACACGGGCGAGCTCACGTTACATCATCTTGTTAACTTCATTCAAATTTGCACATTGACATTAATCCAGAAGGTTTAACTACTTCCTCTGCTAATTTGACATGAAAATACACATTTGAATCATTTTGATCCTCTTACGAGAGAAAAGATGCAAGTAAAATCTCCTACAGCGAGTAATTCCAAGAGAGATGTTAGCAGCCGTGTGTTTGCATGCAAGTGTGCAATGCAGTCAGGTGCATGTGATATGTGATATCACCTTTGGCCAAAAGTGAGTATATAGTAGCAGGTGTGTGTGTGTGTGTGTGTGTGTGTGTGTGTTACTGGATCCCCTCTCCCCCAGTCTCTCACCTGTTCCTCAGTTAGCTGTCAGACTGGATGGTTGAACCTGCTCTCTGCTCCAGGACCTTCACTCTGTTACACAGAACCCGCAGGTCCGGATCAGTTCCAATAGAGTCTGTTGCCATGGTAACTGAACTGCTTCCGGTACCCATCCTCTCCGATGAGGCCATGTGATCCTCAATTGGTTAGCCTTCGCTAACCAACTCGGTGAGTTTTATCTGTGGCACAAGAACTGATGGAAGACAAAGGAAAACAGTGTTAAACCATGTTTACTCTACACTTCTCTGGGCTGTTTATTTTTCTTATCAACATTTTCATTATAAATACACAAACACAGACAAAGATCAATGCAGACATAGTATAAGATAGATACACACAAAGTACAGTCATTTATTATTCACAATGTCAACAGCTTGGTAGCAAGTTGTCGAGCACAGGAATCTCTCAGGTTACCCCGCCTCCTATGTGTAATCATCCTCTCCCCTCCTGCACCTCCCACCATGTTTCACGAATCCTCCCATCCCAAAAACTCACTGGATAGGTTTCATGATGGGAAACAAAATCCACAGTCCCAGTTCAAAATAAAATATATTCCAAAGTTTCTCTGAAGATAATGTGAGGTCTAAGCAGTCTAAGTGAGACAAATCAAGTGGATATCTTCCAGACTGTGTTTAAACTGTGTGTATAGCACTTTTCAAAATCAATGTTAGATGGCGCTTTACACAAACAAACAGTGAAAACAAAGATATAGGAGTAAAATATACAAGACAGAAATCACTGACCCAGAGATAAGACAAATATCTACAATGTGCAGAATATAAAACATGTTATTGATGGGCTAAACAATAAAAATTGGTTTACAGTAAGTAATTTAAAACAAAATAATGGTTTGTTTAACCCAAGCTGGCAGATAATTCTAGATCTACACAAAAATGTTGTTTCATACCAAAAAGATATCCACTTGTCTTGTCTTGTCTTGTCTTGTCTTGTCTTGTCTTGTCTGCTGAATGCTGTAAACTTTGGATTTTATTTTTGCACAGAAAGGGACTGTGGATTTTGTCCCCTCACAGAGAATTAAGAAAGAAGCTCAACCTAATAAGTGAGCTAGCAAGCAAGTTTGGCTAATGCATAACCTGGTACTGGCAAGAATACATAAATCATAAACAATTCAAATAAGTATCACTAGAAAATCCTTAATGTGCAGATTTTGAGAAGTATTCTTGAATTCTAAAAAAAATGAAACTAATCAGACCTTCAATTAGCTGTTGCAGTAATAAATGTGCAATGGTGTAAATTCTCAAAGTTAAATTTAATTACCTGGGTTTTGCGATCCACTACTAGCAGTATCATCCTCTCAATGCAGTGACGAGCTTCCAGTAAGTTCTGCTTCTGCACTGTAGCTCCCTTAGAAACGCCAGAGAGGTTGGAGTTTGCCAGAATCCTCGATATCCAGTTGGCACTCAGCTTGTTAACCCCCTCACTCAGCCCAGTACTTTCACTTTTCCTCTTCTCCTTCCATCTCTCCTTGTCCATTGTCCGTCTGGCCATTCCTTGAACCGAGGCTGTGGCTCTTCTACCTTAAATAAATCCTCTGATTCAGAGTTTTCTCTCAGTAAATCCATGTGTTTTCCTCTCACAGAGGAATTAGGGTTTTATGTTCTAGGTCCATGTACCACTACAGTAGATGTAATTCATAAATAAATTTCACTTTAATCTTATGTATATCTAGTTATTTATTACATTTTCAAATATGTTTGCATTCCAGGTAAGGGTCTTCTGCAAAAGTGCACATTTATGAAAAAGGCCATAGGGTTTTCATGAGCTGTCTACAAATGCATAAAAAACAATTAGGTTTTGTTTCATCCTCGCTTGCCTCCACAGCACCTTAACACCTAAAAAAAAAGAAAAACATTTTTAAAATGCTTCCCCAGTATTGACCTTCCTATCAGCGCCATAACTGTGTCAAATACTGATATGATACAGTGAATAGAAGGTGCTACCTGATGTGGGTCCATGGTCACTTTCATTAAGGCCAAAGAATAAATGCTAAAGAGAAAAACAAAAAGAGGAACAAAAACTAAAGGAACACAAGGGGTTTAATAAACAGGTGAAAAAAAGAGAGAGAAGAAAAATGGTGTCAAAAACTTTATACAATAACACACGACATCAGTATATTGGATGCAAACTCCCTCACATTCTCTGATGGCTTGTCCAGTTTTAGTTCACACTTGAACACTTTGTCTACCAACCATGACAGAAAGCTTCTCAGAAAGAAACAAATAAAATGTGAATATGTACCTTTTCCTCTATTTCCTTTATTTGCCTCTTTTGCAAGTCAAT
The DNA here is from genome assembly GCF_002814215.2 of Seriola lalandi dorsalis. Classification (NCBI taxonomy): domain Eukaryota; kingdom Metazoa; phylum Chordata; class Actinopteri; order Carangiformes; family Carangidae; genus Seriola; species Seriola lalandi. The sequence goes on from NW_019525122.1 coordinate 485,029, forward strand.
CCTGTCCTCCAGCTCTCTAATTCTCTGCAATGCAAAGACATAAGAGGTTAGGTGGTCAACATGTGTTCAAATATAAAACTAAGACCATTCGGCCACAGTCATTCCTTCACGCACAAAAAGAAGCAGATGATAAACAGTTAATAAGACCACGATCCAGCTATTCCTGTAACTACTCCAAATAGTCTGCCTCCTTCCCATCATGCCCTCTGTCTCCATGGTAGCTGTGTTGGGTAAGAATGGGCTGCCATGGCAACTGAAGAGCAGCTTTAAGTGTGAACAGTAGAAGTGAGTCCATCTGTGAGACTTTCAACCTGAGTAGCTTATTCACTGACTACTCTTTATTCACAACACATTTGCATGAACAGAAAAAAGGAAAAATACAAATTCTCATGCAAATTCACTAGGACAGGACAAGTTTTTGAATTTAATGTCATCTGTTTAATTAATCTTGGTCGATGCTGAATGTTGCAGCAGATGTATAGGCAAATGTTCAAATATAAGTCCAGTTACTAAGTTTAATTGAGAAAATCGATCAGGTCTTAGTTACAAATATACAGTGTTGGTGTCCCATTAAAACTATGATTTCTGGCCTAAATTGAAGATTATATTCCTTATTTCTATCTTTAGATTCTTTACAAGCATTTTGATTAGTTAGTTTGTATTTCATGGGTTGATTAATAATGTTAGTAAGCTCATTCAGATGAGGTTTAAGGTGTTGTGGTTGTTGATGTGGTAAATGAATAATGTACTGTACAAGCCATGGGTGTAAAACTACTGTGAGGGCTGCAGTGTGGAGGGATACTGAAGGAGTGGGGGGTATTCAGATCACAATGATATACACAAACATACACACACACACACACACACACACTCGTTCTGTTCATTTTCTCACTCGTCCACTTCTACATATGCACTTACAGGTGGAATCACAGGCACCACACACAGGGATACTGCATCTTTTTCAGAGCACCAGAGGTCTGGTGTGTTCAGACGACTCAGACAGGTACCAGGGGTCAGATTTAGGGTGGGTAGGGCTCAGTAACCTGACTCAATTTGTTATAAGCCTTACCTGCTGGGCCTGCTGTAGGAGCTCCATGCGCTCCTGTAAGATCTGACTGTCATACTGCCGGCTCTGCCGGAGAATCTGACGCCGCAGCTTGTCCACGGCTAGCCTCAGCTCCTCCCTCTGCCTGTCTGTCAGCGACTCGGCCACCGCTCGGCATGCCGGCTGCTCCTGCTGCAGAGCGCTATACAGCGTGGCCTCCAGCTCCTCGATCCTCTGCACAGCCACCCACATACAGATACACAAACACACATACATACACACACCCGGACGTGCACATGCGCATGCAGAAACCCACACAGGCATGCACAAGCGCACACATGGAGGCACACGCACACAGACGGATATACATATGCACACACACGCGCGCGCACGCAAACAAACACACACACACACACACACACACACACACACACACACACACACACACACACACACACACACACCACTGTGACCATGGCAGATATGGAGAACAATGTTCCACTTCATGTTGGGTGTTAGACTTGGCTTTCACATGGTAACTTCATTATATTAAGAACACAAACCATGTTTTTATTCTGATGTCCAACTCTTCCAGAAAAGTTACCATGTAAAAAAGCATGCTTTCACCAACACAATATAAAGTGGGACCATAAACACAAACCAACACCAAAACTGACCAATAAAATGGTTAGAGTTATATGGAGAGTGGCCTAAGTGTTAACTGTTTTCTGGGTACAGTCTATTTAAGCCAGCGGGAGGGGACAATGTTTTAAGATCATTCATGCTAACAAATCTCAGATTTGAAATTGTATTAAACCTCTTTGTCTAAAAAATGTCTTTAACTTCACCAGGTGGCCACTTGAACCAAGTTACACAGAATATTCATAGAGACATTATATCTCTAAATTTTCTGCAATTTAAGAGAGTAAATCAGTGATGGGCCTTCTATAGAGATAAAGGAGAAGGCCAATTAACAAGAGGCCAAATACCCAATACCAATTTGTTTTCTTAGATTGTTTGCAGAATTTAGACTTCAGTGGTTAAAAGATGCAGTATCCCAACACAATCTGACAGATTTTACCTTCATGGAGCATGTTGCATTCATGATGTTTAATGGGATCCCAAATGTTTATGTGTCATGCTGGAATGATAATGTTGCACCCCTGCATTCCTGAATCATTTTATCATGAACCATTATGCCTTGTACACAACCTTGGTGAATGTTGTTATTAATATAAATGGGTGCATTTTGTCTATTAGAGTGGCTTTGGCCATCCTCTGTGTAAAGGGGACAGGTCATACTGCCGCAGGCTCCATACCATGTAGGCCTGGTCCAAGGCTTGCTTCCTATAGTCCAGCTCTTCCTCGAGAAATCCTTTCTGCTTACTGAACAGCTCCTGCAACAAGACGTGACAAAATATAATACAGGGCATAGTATCACATGTGAATGGTAGTAGAATCAGTTACACTTTACAGTCTGGATAGGCTTTTTGACATTAGAACAGCAGAAACAAAACATGCAGGTAAATAGTTTGTTTTGTGTATATAATGAGGGAAGGTCAAGCATATGCATCTGACACAGAGAAAACAATTGAAGATTTGTGTACTCTAACGTTAAATTAATTGATGGATGTACTCTTACGGTAAATTGATTTTTTTACCTTGTCATTTTCCAGGTCGATCATCTTCTGTGTGAGAGCAGCTTCTGTGCTATCTATTTTTTTCAACCACTGTACAGGGAGGATTGGGTCAAAATTGGATAAGGGATTAATGCTTTCATCAAAGCAAAAAAAAAAAAACTGTACTACTTTCATCCATATTTACCTTAACAAAAATGACAAAATGTAGTGGCTTTATTGATAATAAATGAAGTGTTATAGCAATGCGTGCCCACTGTGTGTCAGTAAGTACCTTTTCACATAGAGAGATCACTGTCCCTGCCTGGATCACTGCAACTTGCTCTTCATTTCTGAGATTCTACAGAAAATATAAGGAGGTAGAGTTATCATTAATTATAACTATGGCTGAGATTTTTTTTTAAAGTATGTATTAATAGATATTATACTCCAACAGTGTGTTTGAACTCACCCCATTATCCCCCAGGATGTCCAGTTTCTTCATCAGTTCAGGAATGATTACATCCTGCACAGAGGTCAAAACCAGACATGATACCAACTGTGTAAAAGAGCCTTATAGGAAGAAAATTCTGGGTTTTGTGAATAAGTTTTCACCTTGATCCCCTCCTGGTGGCAGTAGAGCTGCAGGGCACTGCTGCTGTTCTCAGGGAACGTAGACATGTGGAGATTGAGGGCAGGAGATCTGCGCTCCCTCTCCTACCGGGGGTACATATAATGTTAATACTCACATACACACACCTAGAGTAAAACATAGTCCTTTCAGCAGAACTAACAAGGTTTCGACCAGAACTACAATAATGTTAAAAGTTCATCACACTGTGCCACTGGTGGTGAGCAGTGACACACAAAATGTGAATGATGGGTACTGAATGTAAAAGAGTGGAAATGGGAGTGAATGTGGGATTTACTTACATGACACTCAAAACATGGTCAGGATCTGCCAAAATGAGGGAGGTGGAAACCCATAGATTTAAATAATAAAACCAAACCAAACCAAAAAAGGGATTCAAAACACATGCTGAAACTTATGAATGTCCAAATTCTGGCAGGAAAGCTACATAAACAGATTCAAAATCAACTGATATGATTTATTGATTGAATGATGGTGATGCAATTATTATTATTAGAAAATACAATTAGATCTCTGTGTAGGTTTCTTGACTTTTTCCGGCACATGTACATTGCCAACTTAATTGTCAACACTAAAAATACCCAAAATACACCTCACTCTTAAAATGTCCTTAATTATTAATTAGCAATTAGCCATAACTGTTCATTCAGAAAACAAAACTCAGGACATGCAAAAATGAGAGACAAAATGAACAAAGATGGGAATGGATGGTGAACTTAAATACATTTTTATTCAATTAAAAATTATATTCATCTTAACACAACATTCTTTCATTTAAAGAAATATTCCAGTTCAGTGGAGGGGGGTAAATACACAGCTGCCATGCAAAACAAGGAAACACAGATGCATACAGAGGGGGACTCAAGTGAGTTTCAGTGAACAGTCTGTCTCTCAGTCAGTCAGTCAGTCAGTCTGTCTGTCTGGTGAGTCACTGTATGTAGGTCTTGCGTCTTGAGCTGACATTGTTGTTGTCGCCTCCTGGTGACAGTTTGACGCTGGTACAGTCTCTTACTTCCAATTCCAGCACCCTGAATTCCAGTAGCTCATTCTGGTCTCGAGCATCCTGAACCTCAGCCTGTAGCCGCGACTCCGCCTGCTGCAACGCACACATCTATGGACACACACACGCACATCTTTGTAACACAAATGAAATGGTATGGAGTGTTTTCACTGATTTATAAAGTAGTTACTAAGGATATTGGATGTCCTGGAGTTGTATTTTACATATTTGAATTAGCAAGCAAGTGTGATCCCAAATTTACAATCTCTGTAGGAGCATTGAATCTACTCTACTGTAATTTCCCCTTTCTCCACAGATTGAGGACGTGCTGTGAGTAGCATTGCTTTGTTTCCCTTGTATCCACAGAATTAACACTCGCTGTGAGTATTGAACTAAAGTTAACTAAAACTTTTGATACTGCGTTAAATGTGTCAGTAGCACAGAGTATTGAAATCATTCATGCAATCATACTCTTCTTTATTAATGTTTTGCTTAAACAGTTGCTGTTTTATATATGTACACACACACACACACACATATACATATATATATATATATATATGTTTGTGTGTGTGTGTGTGTGTGTGTGTTCTTTTAAAGAAAAACAGGGGTTATAGAAAATATATAAATATATGTTTATATTTCTCATAGTAAAGCATAGTTTTTGTATCGGTACCGTAACTCAGGTGCTGCGTCACAACTAGTGTTGAGAAATTCAGCCCTGATTGACGCTAAGTACAGAGATGCAATGACATCTTGACACAGTATCTATGCTGGCAATAAAGTGATGCATTAAAACTGAGTATATGCTAATGCAATCTACCTTCTCGTGAAGTTCCTGGTTGGTCCTGAGCATGTACTGCTTCTCTTCCACCCACTTTGAATCCTGCCATAACAACCAAACACAACATCAGCAAGAAATGACACTAGCAACAACAGGAAAGGAAGGAAAGGATCCCGACAACCACGTGTAATGAACAAAACAGTCAGTAACACAATCAGCCAACTCAAAACCTACAGGTAACACATGTGACATATCTACTGTATTTACAAATGACGCATGCAAATGTAACATAGACACAAACAGACAGGAACAGAGTGGCGGTAGCATAAGTTTATTGATTAAGAGAAATAAATAGAGCCCACTCCTGAGATAACAGAGGAAAAAAGAGCTGAATTCACAGTCATCCAGAGTTCACAGTAACAGGAGGAGCAGAAGGCAATCTGAGCTGAAAAACAGCAGAGCAGCAAATCAAAATAACAGAGCTGGATCAAGCCAGAGTGGAACAGGCAACAGGCAGTAAAAATGCAGTAACACAAAGAAACAATTTGACAACAAATGAAGAAACTAAGAGTATTGATATAATGCATCATAATAGTTTTAGTGTTCCTCATGATATTCTTTATAGTATTTATAATTATCGCCTTGCTCAAAGTCATTATTTCTTTAAATATACGTAGTTTTGACAAAATAGGCAAGGCTTTTCTTCTACGCATGAAAAGGTTTGGCTTAGTTCTTAGACCAAAATGTTTCATGATGACAAATTAAATAAACTAAAATCAACGTAAACTGTGTATTTTCATATTCAGAAATATGTGAGATATTACTAGATTAAGATCTTGTATATTTATTTACTCATAGCTGACAGGAATCAAAGTGGTTAGGCCTCCTCTCTGTGGTCGACCGCACAGAAAGACCCAACAAGAAACATAACCAACAACATGAAGGACAGAGGGTGAGGCAGAGCATGCAGGCACAGAGCTGTGACACCACGCATGCAGGAAGTGACATTACAGGATTCTGCGGAAGACCTGGTCGGCATAGCGCCAGCCCAGGAGCAGAGCAGCCAGACAGACATGCAGGAGGGCCAGTGAGAGCAGGACCACAGAGCTCCTGTCCCCATCCCTTGTCTTTGTTACCTGCCCCCTCTCTGCCAAGGCTTTCTCCAGGTCAACGATCTTGGCCTGGCAGCTGCTGAGCTCTGACTGCAGCTGCTCACGTGTCTGTGGGAGGGAAGGTCAGCCATCAGGGACCAGATTGCAAATCAGACAAAAGCAGAATAGAAACTGAAAACTTTCCAAGGTACTACTGCAAAATGTGTAAACTCTAACTACTAGGGGAATGGTAGAGGAGGCAGAGAGATGAAAAGTGATGGTACAAACCCTGGCTTCCCTCTCAGCATCCAGAGAGCCCCCGGTCTGTTCTTGCAGGAGGGCGTACGCCCGCTGAAGAGCCTGGTACTCTCTGGTGAGTTGACGGAAACGAAGCTCTGACTCCTCACGGGAAACACTCTGTGGTGCCAAGAAGGACAGGGTGAAACTAACACACAAACCTTTACCTTAACTTATCTCTGATTCTGTCAATTATTTTTCAATGTCCTGCCTTATTTTTGGCAAGTTATCTCAAAATTTATGCAGCACATCTTTCGGCTGACTGAAAAATAGAATATAGTTGAAATTATTTCATTCAATGTAGACAATTCATTTTGTTACCTCTTCCAAATCTTCCTCTGGGGTGGCAGGTGTGCGGTCAGTGAGGTCAGTGTTATAGGAGGTGAGAGAGGAAGTCTCAGAGTCAATGGACTCCTCATCAAATCCAAAATATGTCTCCACAACATGCCTCTGTAGTGAGGAGTAGAGGAGTAGAGGATTTGCACATTGTTAAATCAAAACCTTACATACATTTTTTATAGAAAGCCAGTCTGTCTGTCAAACATTCAACCAGATTGTATCGCACCTGATTTCAAATGACAGAATTCCCATTTTGAAGTCAGTTAAGTTTCTAATACACCACACGTATGACTAAGTTTCAAAAATGCTTCCATTTGTACAGTAATAGTTAATTCAATAACATTTTGTCTAATCCAGGTACTGTCACTCTCTCACTGATCTCAGTTTAAGCAAATCAGATCAAGTCTCTGCATGTCCATTACTTCTTTCTTTGTATTAACTTTTCCAAACCTCAGAGTCCTTACCATCATGTTTATAAGTCATCTCCTGGCAACCAGAGAAGTAAAGGCAAACCAGGGCACACAGGCAAATGAAGGAAGAGAAGTAGAGGATAAAGAGGATGTACTCCGTCATTGTGGTACCAGAAAAACAGTAACTATAAACAAACCCCTAGATTATGTTTATTATATATGGACTACACCAGCTGATCTATACAGCGCTTTGCAGGCCTGTCCACAAAGCACAACTGCTTTCCGTCGCACTCCTACACAAAATGGAAAAGCTGACAACAAAGCCTCTGGTTACAATCAAACTACTCCTGCAGAAAAATCAAAAGGCAAGCTTCAGATTGTTTTTGTCTCCGTGCTCATGAAATCTGCTGCTGTGTTAAATTCCCAAAAAGAGAAACAGATTTCTGGGTGCAAGTCCAAGAGCCAAGGTGCGTTGACCAAACCTGCATCCACCGCGCCAAGGTGACAAACTGCTTCCAGCAGGAGAGAGATAAGACAGTCCTCCTCATAGCAACATCACCGGGCTTAAAATGTTCCCCGAGGTATTAGCTCAAACATGCACACTCAAATGCACACAAGTATCACAGCAATTATTTTTTCTAACACACCTCACCTCACCCAATTTGTTGTTTTCATCCCTTCTCTCTTTATTCTCATACAAGGAAGAACAGATAAACAAAGATGCAAACTGCTGCTCACAAATGAAGCTTGTAGTTTTTTTCATGAATGTATTCACGGTCCTAAAATAACACAAAATATACACTAGTAGAACATTTTTTTTCCATTAGCCTGGCATGGTTCGTGCAGAAGTTGCACGTGTTCAGCGTGATGTTCCCAGCTGTGAGGGATACTGTCATTATTGTCTCCTGAGCCCAATTACACACACACACACACACACACACACACACACACACACAATCAAGTGAAAACAGTGCTTAAGCATCAGTCAAGCACAGACAGGGTAGTTGCTTAGTTACACACCACTGGGTTAACAGAGTTTTTAAAACACTCACGGACACTTACTTTTGTCAGTTTGAGAGGTTTCCTCCTGTTCTTTTTGCTCATCACCAAACGATCACGTTCCTAAAAACAAGCACAGAGCAAAACAACAGACTTGAGATTCAGACATGCCTCAATCAGCTGCACAACCTTCACACAATTCAGTCAAGACATTAACTGTCATCAGAATATTTCATGCAGAAGTGTCAATTTTTTCAGTTTCTTCAACTTTCAGGGTGAAAGGAGAACATAAGAAATGAAAACCAAACTGTTCCAATAACTGAGATTAATTGCTAATGGTGGACAGCAAACAATAGCATCACAGGAATAAAGCATGTGGGTTGAAGCTCTAGAAAATGAGGAAATTAGCACCTTGTGACGAGTCGGGCTGTGATGGGAAGGTAAAGACAATAATGTGGGAGGGTAAAATGGGAGAAGATGAATAAATGAGAAAATCTCTGCTGAATTCGAGATTGTGTAGACATTTGTGGAAGCCAAAAACACTTTCCACCAGACACAACCACTGAGCCTCCTGAAAATATATAACTTATTTTCGTAATCCAGAGGGATCCAAAAGGCAGAGAGGAGCAGCAATTGGGGGCTTTTAAATACTTTCGTAATGTGATGCCCCGACTTCGGGCAGGGTGAAATCGAAGAAATGGATGAAATCTGTATGTAAAAGGTATAACAGGCATCAGTCCTGGTGGTTTGAGTAAAATCCTGACCTGCGTGAGCTCGTCAATGATGCCACGTTGCTCAGCAACCTGCAGCTTGAGGAACTCCACTTCCTGTTCCTCGTGGGCATGGCTAAGGTCTGTCAGGGAACTCGGCCGCTTGAGCTGCGGTTGAATGGCTTGTTGTTGTGAGGGTGGCCGAGAGGAGGAGGCTTTCTCCTTCTGAGGGAGGGACAGAGAAGGAGAGGCCGAATGTGGTTGAAGAGAATTATTTCATGCTTTTCCTCAAATGGCCACTAGAGGTCCTGTTTCTATTTTAATTAAATTCTCAGTGACACTGAAAGTACCACAACAAAACCCCTCTTTCTCAACAGATGAAAGCTAAAATAGTTGTTATTTTCTACTAGTATTTGAACTTTGAATTCATCTTTAACTACAAAGAAGAGAGAGACAACAGAGAGCAGAGGTAAACCACATGCTGGGTGCAGCTCACCATCTCAGCGTTCTCTCGGCTCAGGTTCTTGAGTTTCTCCTCCATGCGTTGCAGCGTTTGCAAGAGGTCGTCATTCTTCTTGGACAGGCGCTTGTTCTTCTCAAACATGGGCTTCATCTGGCTCTCTGCCTCTCGGACTCGCTTTAACTGGACAGAGGAAGGAAACGGGAGGGAAACATTGTAATCTTAAGTCTTCCCCTCTAGTCACACAAAGTTTGAGCAGGAGAGGAAAGATCAGGGCTGGAGTTAGAAAATGAGATGTTTTAATAAAGCTTTCATAGGCATGTACTGTATGTTTATCTGTTTTTATGTGTGTATATCTGGCCACAGTTTGCATGCCTATAATCACTGCACGTATGTACTTCTGCATGTGTGTTCCTCACTAGTTCATTCCGCTCGTCGGCCAGCAGTGCATTTCTGTCCTCCAGCTTCCTGATGACGGAGTGGAGCTCTGCAATCTTCAGCTGGAACCTCCTCGTGTCACGCTCCTCCACCTCCTGTTGAGCAGGGGGAAGAGGAGAAGAGGAGGAAGACAAAAACTGAACAAAGGGAAAACATGCAGACAGGCAGGCAGGTAATGGAGATGGATGGGAGAGGGGGTGTGATTGGATGATGGATGAGTTGGCATGTCACATTGTCACTGTGAACCTGTGCAGTATACACAGTATATCCACATGATTCTCATCAATATATGAGCTGTATGTGCATTTGTGACTGAGTGGGCAGATATACAGTACAGTGTGGAGACCTCCAATATGATAGGTAGTCTTACATGTCCATAGAAACAAATTATAGATTCACTCAAAGTCTACAGGTGTCCCTGAATTTCCTTAAAAACTAAAATTGTGGGGTAGAAGACCTGCTAGAGAAACACAAACAGAATAGTGCTACAGATAAAGTTTAATGTTTGAAAGTTTTAAAGTCCAATAAAAGTTTTAATCATGAATTAGAAAAGATTGTGCACATTTCAGAGTTCCTGTTACATTACAAGTGTATTCAGGCCTTCATGCACATGTTCAGATGCATATGTGTACATTTGGTCTTGTTTCTGAATTTACCTGGTTGTTGAGCAGGTCCGTGTTGTCTCCTAGCCCAGGCACCACCTCTCTCTTTGGGCTGCCGTGGTTGTGTCTCTCAGCCTCTCGTACCTGGCCCAGCTGCTCATCCAGGGCTTCCTTCTGGAGCTGAAGCTTCTGGGCGTAGCCTGCCTGCGCCCCCAACTCTCTCTCCAGAGCACACACCACCCGGTCCTTTGCCTTCAACTCATCCATCTACGAGAGGGACGAATAGCAACAGGGTGGTGAATGGTGGTCAGACAGTTTTACATTTAAACTTAGTAACAGCCCACATTATTATTACGAAAAATATAATAATAAAAATCATAATAAATGACACTATTTACTTCAGGTATTTCTGTGATCATGCTGGAGATACTCTATCAACATGATTATGAAATTCATCACAAATTGATCTTGAGCTATTATTTCACTTTTAACACCAATGTGTGTGTGTGTATCTTGTTTAATAAAGTTTGTTTTTGTTCTGTTGATTTCAGTGTGAACAATTAGGCTAAGTGTAATAAAGTTCTTACTCCTGTGACCCACAGTCTCCTCCATCAGTCTGACAAGATCTATGCTCCAATGGCCGAGAACAGAATGAGGGAGTGACAGTGTTTTAGCTTTTAACACAGTGTCCTCCAGCTCTGATTAATTTATGGAGCTTTGTTCTTGCTCTATGTCACACAGCCTCTTCTGACAAATGTTCCAACTTCTACTTCCCATCACATTTAGCTCTTTAACACTGGTATTTCCTGCACTGCCTATATCCATCCTACAGCCACGCTTTATCCATTTACTCCTCTGTTTCCAAATATTAAGTCTCAAACATTCCTTTGCTAACAATGATGCCTGTTATTGTAGTCCTACTGTATGTAATAGGTTAATGAGTAACAGCATGTATACAGATTTTATTTTGGCAGATAAGCACCACATGGTGAGATAGACAGTGCAGCAATTAGCCTCCGACCGCCACGATGACGAGATAAACTCTGGGCTGGGACTGAACTTCAGAAGCAGGAAAACAGATGTCGGTGTGTGAGGGACATTGGTGATATTCAAATATGGTTGGGACAGAGAAGGACCATGAAAATAACAGCTGCTGGATTTGTTAAGATAACTTATCACTGAGGAATAATATTATATGGTTTATAAGGCAGTGTAAGCTCTGTCTTTTCATAGTATATATTACAGCCTCCTATTATGTAATTTAATTGAGGTCAACTCATTGTGATGGACATAACAGGACATGTTTTTCTTTCCAATAGAGGTCTGCAGGGAAGTAATCATATATGGTCTTAAATTTTAAATGACCTGAAAAACTATTTTCTCAATCTGTTAGTTTTGCACCAATTAGGATTTAACAACATTTTAATTTAAATGTCATGATAGTTATGGGATTGTTTGCTTATTCTGCCGAGCCACAGTCATGGTCAAACCACACACAGTCCTGATGAGGCAGATTAGCTCAGTTTTTCCATGTAAAACATTTAATAAGTAATTAAATGTTACATCATAACTACTTATTTAATGATGAATATTTGAGTTTTTAAGATATATTAGACAGTCTTGGTATGTTGACACTCTAAATATGAATTTGTTAACTGGCATGGAAAGGTAAATAAATTTTAAATGTACTGAATAATTTCTAAGTTTTGATTATCTGCTGAGTAGCATCTATGAAATATTACAGTCACCATCAACAGTGTCTTTTGGCAATATTTTAATTTAGTAGCTTTTATGTCAAGACTTAGCTGGTGGCCACTTTAGATAATGTTATGCTTCCCAGCAGCATGTGGTCTCACCAGTCGGCGGATGTCTTTCTCACAGTCTCGTTTGATACGATGCACCTCATCTTGGTGCTGTTGGTAAGCTGTGCGGAGATCTGCTGCTTTTGCTTTATCAGCCTGCAGAGCATTTGCCAGCGCCTCCTCAGCCTGTTTCCTGGCTGTCTTCTGTTCCTGGATCTAAAAGACCACACAGACACACACAGACACACAGACACACACACACACACACAGACACAGACACAGACACAGACACAGACACACACAATAATATTGATACACACAAAAACAACAAAGAGAGAGATACTCTGGTTTTTATAAACACGTGTCCCATCCCATTAAACAGCTGTAATGATAGATGCCCTGTTTGTTTGGAAGGCTAATGTGAAACAATAGCTTGGCAACAGGCTTTTCCATCCTGCTTCCTGTTTTTCAGCAGTGAATTTACAAAGGTTTACCCAGTCCCACATCAACACTCAACAATGACACACACATAAAGTATGTACATATGCACATGTACATTCACATAATGTCCTCACAATGACAACTTTCCACAAAAACATTGTTTGTTTATCTGAGAACAACATACAGTGCCCTCAGAAAATATTCAATCCACGACACTTGTTTGACAGTTTTGTGCGGTCAAAGCCCTAATATGAAAGAAACACCACGACAGGCATTTAAACTGACAGTTGATGCCAATGTTGAGTGTTTACTGGCATTGCTGTATTGACAATAAGCAGAGCGTTCTGAGGTACATTATGCTGAGCTCTACTTTGTGAAAGGAAGAACAAACTAGATATGGTGTGAAAGCAGCATTAGGACTATACTCAGTGTATTAGGTGATATCACGGGTCCTACTTCCATATTTTTCCACAATGTATTTTGGAAGCATAATCAATACTGCATTACTGTCGCTTATATGCATGCTACCATTTACCTCCTGCTGTAGCTTTAGCCTCTCCCCATCAAAAGCCCTCCTGGCCTCTTCCCGAGCCTCTCCAAGAAGAGCATTTTTGAGCTTATCAGCAGCTCCATCTCTCAGTGCGTTTACAAGCCCCTGGAGCCTCTGCACCTCTGTATCCCGGATCTTGATGGCCCGGGCCAGCTCGGACTCATGCTGCCGCGCCAAGGTCTCACGGGCAGCCGCTATCTCACGTAGCTTTTCTTCGTGGAGTTTGGCACGCAGGTCAGTGAGTGCCACAGCATGTTTATGTTGTTCGAGCTCCCGAGCCTGCCGCTGCTCCTGGAGCCGCTCACGGAGCTTACATACCTGGTGGAGACACGGTAAGAAGGAATACTCCCGTCAACCAGTCATCGTGATTTACAGTATATCATCAGTCCCCAGTGTGTTCATCCATTTGCCCAGATTGTGTGCAGTAGGGCTGCCCGATAAACCTAATAGTTGACCAAGTTTTGATTGGTCAGGGTGTGACAGCAAAAAAAAACATCAAACTCCACAGGCAGTGGTGACACTCAGTCAGTCACAGGATGATATTGTTTACATGGCTGGTCCCTGCAGTTATTAGATAGTGATTTAATATGTTGGGCAGGAAATCCAAAGCATGGGATCATTTTGAGAGGAAAAAAAGAAAAAAGAGCCTAATATCATTCCTCAACCTCTAACAGGGCTTATCATTCAAACATGTAAGCAGCCTAATGCTAGCCACTTAGCATTAGCCTGGCTAGCCTAGATAAATATTATCCAAAATAAAATGGATGCATAATAAGCTCTTATTATAAGTATGGTTACTCTTATTATGAGTAACCATATATTACTATAAGTATTATAAGTATAGTATAAGTAGTGCAGTTTCTTGTAAGTGTACTTGTATTGAATATTAGCTGCAGCTAAAAAGCATTTTCTACTTTATGACTGTGAGCCTGTGTTAATAAGTGATCACTTCTAAATTATTCTTCAACAATGTCCACTTTCTCCTTCCTCTGCTTCTTCTAAAGGGGACTATGTATCTACTGCCACTGCCATCATTTTTCTGCACTTCTTCTTCCTCCCCCTCACCTTGCCCCGCTCCTGCTGCAGCTCAATCTGGGTGTCCATGAGTTTGCTCCTCAGCTCCTCGTTGGTGGTCTGCACTGAGTCAACCATCACCTCCGATTTCTCCGGCTTCCTTCCCTTTTTCAGGGGTGGGGCCGCAGGGGGTGTGGATGATGACATAGCACTCTAGCCGCCCAGTCAGGACGGACATAAGAGTGCCAGGTGTGGCAAAATGGAGGAGAGACTCAGTTGCTGCTCCTCCTCCTTGTGAGACCCTGCATCACCATCATGTGGTTGTCAAGTCTACATCGTTGCTGGAGGATGCTGAGAGTTTCTGTTTGACCGAGACAGACAGACAAACAGACAGAAAAGGTGGAAAAAGGGTGAGTCAGTGTTAAAAGAACTGGGTTAACGAAACTATTCTGCACAATACACTGGACCCAAGCCACATGACACACTCCAGGCTGGGGAAAACAGACTATTTTTGGGACTAACATTTACACTCTCCTCTGGCACCCTCTTCTCTCCAACATATACACGTGGGTCATTTATCATCATCCTATTCCAGTCCCCGGGCTGTACTTAGAAGCTACACGGTGCATGAAAATGTGTCTGGCCACCATGGTTATGGTCCCTAGCCTCCAACATCTCACTGGACCCTTCTTTCCTTCAGTAGATGAATAAATTCATCCTTTACTGTGGTGAGTCTTGACATTCCTCTGGTCAGAGATTCCATGATGTGTTCTTGGCCTGCAAACTAAAGAATAAAGGGCAGGCCTAGCATTACTGTACAACTGAACCACACAAACCAAGGCAAATACAAAAGGATTTAAATCAATGATTAATGTAACCTCTCTGCCTTTTTTTGAAGGCCGGCTACAGTTGTGTATTTTTTAGCTTATTTTATTCTAGATGTGTTGCTGAGATGACACACATTCGCTCAACTGAAAGTGGACTCTAATCTCTTTCCTGGAATGAATTGTAACCCAGTAACCTTCCACTCTTTCTGCTCACTGTTAAATAAATAATGCAACAATGAGGGAGCTGAGGCATTAAGATTGTAGGTGCCGCCATCTTTTTCTACACACACATTACCAACCATTCATACAACATACACAGATGGCAATAACAGTTACCAAGGCAACCCCTGCTCTCAAAAAAACTCTATTCGTCTCATAGGAAAGGATGATGGGGAGGAGAAGTCTCACAGTGGATTTGAAACACACACATAGACAGGGTGCGCGCACACACACACACACTATTGCATCGTATAGAGGCTGCACATTTGCAAAACGCACGTACAGGCACACATGATGTTGTTATCTGATCCAATCTCTGAGCTGAGGTTGACTGAGAGACAGAAATGCACTGATGCTGGGGGGCAGGAAAGCTTTCTTCCACATGGATTTTTACACAGCACACACATTTGGGAGCCAATGGAGGAGGAAACAAATGAAAGAGATGGGATTAAGCCTATAAAAGAGAGGCAGGGAAGAAGGAAAGAGCTTGAGCACAGAGAAAAATATGCAGACCTCTACCAGAAAAAAAACAACCTCCAACCATCTCCTCTTGCATTCTCCCACCTCTCTACATCCCTCCACCCCCACTGACTGACATGGTGATGTTACCGAGGAGAGGCAATCCGTGATCTCACTCTCATTCACAGAGGCAGAAAGAGAGAGGGGGAGAGAGGGATCATTCACACACAGAGAGCTCTGACACAAGCACACATTCTCTGAGTCTTAAACAGAACAACTAGCGACAGATACAGCGGACATCTATTCACACAGGCACTGAAGCTCTCCACACGTATTCACATTAGTAACAGACATGTATTCATTTACAAGAAGTCAATAAACTTGATGTGCAATCATGTCTATTGGAATTTGAAAAAAAACACCCTGCCACCGTTTTCACCATGTTATGCATGTCTGTGCCAGTATCCGAGACCAGGTGTAGCAACATGAAATGGCTGAAAGGCATGACGGTCGGTTTCAACAGTTTTTCTTCATATGGGGAGGAGGTGTGTATGTTCATTTTACCAGCATCTGGAAGCAACATAGAGACCTCTTAAGTGGTTTGTTGCATATCAATGTTTCTTGTTCACATATTTACCCTCATGTATTTTAGGTCAGAGCTAGTTCATTTATAAATTTTGCTTGCATCACTACAGACCCCTTGGTCAAAAATATAGGCTGTAGTTTATGTTTCATGTGCAATAAGTCGGGATTTCTCCTGAGATCAACATGCAGCAACCTCACACAGTTGCCACAAAGCCTCCTGGAAACATATGTTCCTAAGCTGGAAGCCAGGAGCCAACCCTGAAAGTTTATAGTTCATGGAAAACCAGGAAACTGGAACATTTTATAGGGGTACCAAGAAGCTAACAAGCACTTTTAATGTTCACCGAAGTAAACAAAAGCCAGCACAGGTCATAGACCTTAAATTACCTCGTCCAGCCCAAATATAAACAGTAAGTCTACCTTATATTCTACTGGAAAGCCTCAAAGTGCAAGTAAAACATTTCAACAAACAATACTGACGGTCCAGTATAAATCATCCCTGCCAGCACCCATATATCATTGACACGGCCCCACGTTCATAAAAATCACTATGACTCATCAAATCAATCACAAGTCATATTTCACAAAAAATTATATAAGTGGAATAATACAGGAACAAAAATCATGTACCTTCAAGGCCCATTTAAATGCAGTTAATGTTGCGCTGAGACAATAAGCTTAAACAAACAATGGAGCTAAATCACTTGAGGGTGACTGTAAGAAAGAAGTAGTTAAGAAACTCTGCAGCAGCCGACGAGTTTCACAATTAAGGTAATTGCTGCTTGAGAAATGGACTCTTTGGGTCACGCAAAAAAAAGGTGGCAACAAAATGTGTCCATCAGCACCAAGACAGTATACGAATCTAAGATGAAATGAGGGTCCAAACCACTACGTACCTGGCTGCCACTGGCTGATGTTCTAACTTTGATTCTTTCAGAACAGATTGGACAAAGTGTGACAGATATATGGGTAGTTTCATAACCGCCTCAGGAAATCCGTCTTCAGTGTGTGAAATGATGGGTCTGTATAGGGTTACAACATTACAGCGGTTGGTGGGTGTTTCTGGGTTTTGCCTTTTAGTTGAAGGATTGAAATGTGGAATGTGAAAATGTTTAGTAGCAATAGTACTTGAGTCCCTTAAGTAACCTACTTCAACAGCTGGATATGGTTTGAAGCCCTTCCAAAAAAAAACATGTCTGCCTGCCAGTCGGCAATAAAACCTATTACCCATTACCTATTACTGTCTCTGGGACTTATGGTGGCAGTGTTCCTGAAGCCTTTTAGTCATTTGTTTTTCTGCGAGTTTGCAGCATACCTTAGTAACACAGCCATACAATCGAATATAGATTAGATTTAGACTAAATCAAACCACACCTTTTTCCACTTTAATTCATCATATGTTTCTATGTTGTTGTGTTCAAGGGCCTTTCTAAAACATAAGGAAATAGTAAAAAAAAAAATTCCCATCATACTTTGTGAGAGATTTTTCTTCTGTTCAACAAACAGTCCAAAATGATATTCAATTTACTGCAATATACTGTAAAACAGGGTAAGTAGAAAATCCTCACATGAAATTCAGCAACCATCACATTTGGCATCTCTGCTTGAAAATTAACTTAAACAATGAATCAATTATTAAAAGAGTTGGAGACTAATTTCTAGTTGATCACCTAATTGATTAATCAAGCAATCGCTTCAGTTCTTGTTGAATCTTCTAACAGAATTGCCACAACCTCACATTTGCAATTTGTGTTAATTAAATCATCCATTTAAAACAAGTCAAGTGTGGTCGAATAAGTATTGGCATTAGTGCAATAAATCTCAACTTCTGTAACACTAAGAGATGTCCAGTTGTTAAATGACAGTGGTGCCAAGGGATGTCCCCGTTGTGTTAAACATAGACATTGACTTCACAAAAAATTCATGCAAAGTACAAATGTCAGTAAGTGACTACAAAATAAACTAGAAGGGCACTCAGAGAGCGTAGACCTCCGACAAGGCCAATGTCAAAAAACATAAACCAAACTTCAGAGAGAAAAAAAAATCTAATTCATAATAAATTATCTGGATCTGCCCTCCATTAATGGGTTCTTCCTTGGCGCATGCCCCATCACTCCACCAAATTTGGTGCAAATCTGTTCTGTACTTTTTGTGTAATCCTGCTGATAAATTAATTGGCAGAGGTGAAAACTTATTGATGGAGATCATTCAGAAAAACCTTTTTTTATAAAATGTACCATTTATATTACATTTGCTTGAGTAATTTCTCACTGTTTTTTTGTGTCTACATGCCTGTGATATAAAAATATATACTATTATACTTTAAAGGCTAACTCTTTATCTGAGTGACAAAAGGTTATAAATGAAGAACAAAATGTTGGGTAGCCAGACGTCTTTGCAATGGTCACATTCTTATAACACACTTACAGATGGACCTCCTCAAGGCTACACAGACCCCACACACACACACACACACACACACACACACACACTCACAGAGTGTCAAACATTAACTAGACATCAGTGAGATATACAGGCCCATTAAATACATAAAAGAGCTGCAAATGGGAGCTCAAACACTAGACTCCTCACTACTCAGTCTATCTTAAATATCAGCAATGAGGGTGTGGACAAACACGGATCCACTGCTGTTTATACTGCACATTTGTTCCAATGCTTCATAGTACGACATATGGACAGACATGAAACACACCTTCTCATTGTAGGCATATCAGCACCAGCAGAGTGTAGACTGTCAGAGCAGGTCTGTCCACAGTCCACACAAACAGACACACACACTCAGGAGTCTAGAGATACACTTAAGACACTGTAAAGATCCCACTGAGAGGCTGAGTAACCCAGCCAAGTGCAACACTAGTGGAGCATATGACCTAAAAAGTACTATGCCAGCAGAATGACTACAAGTTACTGACCCCAATGACTAGTCAACCCAAACAGATAAACAAAAAGTCTCCCTCTCGCTCTGTGTCTCTGTTACGCACACCACTACTCAGTTATGCTATTACTACTTTTATTGCTTACGCTACAGATATTTAACTATTAATGTGTCGGTTTGGCCTTTTTCTTGTAGAAGCATTGTGTGTTTTTGGCCCGTGTGTGTATGTATGCTTTTGCATGCATGGGTGCATCTGTGTGTGTGCGTGTGTGTGTGTGTGTTAACAGTGATGGCTGCCTCTCCCCCCACAGGAAGGCATGATAGTGCAGTCAGTAATGTGATTAACCTCGCCTCTCTCTCTCTCTCTCTGACTAGCACACAGCACACCGGCCAGTACTGGCTGGTTGCTATTTATCCTCTGGCTAACACATAAACATTAATACACAGTGCAGACATTTACTCATCTCTGTCCCTCACTCACATTAAGAATGTCGGATGAACTACTCTGGTATGTCTCCACGAAAGGGTTAATTAGGAAGGTAGCACAGCAAAGAGAGAAATACACTTGTGGTTATAGTCCACAGGGATTATCCTGATAGCAGCCTGTCACTCAAAATGTTACACTGAGGAAGGCAGGGGTATGGATGGGGAGATGGGATTATGAATGAAGAATAAATCGGATAAATTAATTAAGTAAGAGGAGAGTGGAGAAAGGCAGGGGATGAGGGGAGAAACAGGGGGAAACTGTGACTGAAACCAGTGAATTGCAGAATTCATCTGCTCAAAATCTTACCTAACATAGAGAAGACTGAAGGGTTGAGGACTGGGTGAAAATTTAATGTAAAATAATCATAACTAGACAAGTGACCCTACCTTTTTTGAAACACAAATGATAGTTTTGCTCCAGTACCTGCAGCACAGCTTTCCAACACATATAGGGAGCACAGCATGAATTATAGTTATGCAGCATAGCCAGAGCAGGCTGATCAAACAGAAGTGAGTGTGTAACACATGTTGGCTGTCCACTGGGGCAGATTTACGCGCCTCCAGAGCCGCCTGCTACAGCAGCAGAAATGTTATGACAGACAAGCATCCCTGCCGGCAAAACACAGCGGATGGGCAGGGTGGATGCATGGCACAGGGCTGCTTTTGGTAAAGCGATATGCTGGAGATGTTGGGATGGCTTAATGCAATGTGTTCAGCTCTATAATGAGCTGTCAAATGGGAGATTAAAGGGTCGAGTGCAGTTGGAGTGATCGCTGCTAACAGCCTGCCTGTCCGGCTTGCCAACCACACCCCACGGCGACATGCGTGGGGCTGCTGCAGCATCCTCCTCCTCCAGCCACAGAGGTCGGATGTCCTTGCACCCAAGCTGCACGGTCTAATGTGTCGGTGTTTCTGTGTGAAGCACTGCCTTGTAGCATTGCTGGTGTGGCGTGCCCACAGACTAATGTGGTGGTCCATATATCACCGGTGGCCTCCCTGATACCGGGTAAAGGTTGAATCCTCGGGGACGGTTAAGATAAGGAGGAGGAGGACAGTAAAACAGTTTCGTTAACCAGTAGTGTCCGGTAACGTTATCACCACGCTTCATACTTCCTCTTTGGCCTGATGTAACACGGGCTCACCGTGCAGCCAAACCACGGCATTCACATCCATGTCCGGGTCGATATGAGGCTTGGCAGCTGCTACAGGGAGCATGCAAACACAAACCCTAAACCCAGACACGATGAAGCCGGGTCGGTGGCTGAAACACGGATGTCGGTTGTGTGTCACAACGACAAAGCAGCCTGTCCACAAACGAGTCGTCAGAAGTTGTCTGTCGTTGCAGACCGAACAAACTTACCTGAAATGGAGGTCCGGTGGTCACAAGTGGCCTGATGTTAAAACGTCGCTGTCCAATTCGCTTCACATCCAGGAAGGGAGGCTGGGCTTCGGTGTGGAGAGCTACTTCTAACTCACCTCAACCGCTCACAAGATGCAGAGCTCAGCTGACTGCAAACGGCGACCATGTACAACTTTATCCCCCCTGTTAACACTACAGCTGAAGTTGTATTTCCACTGATAATAGCGTACTATCCTCTAGCTACAGACTGCACTTCGCCCTGGGCTTCTTCCCCTCCTCTCGCGCCGCACGTTGACATTTTCCTCCACGCCCACGCATGCACACACACACACACACACACACACACACACACACACACACACACTCACTCACACTCACTCACACACACACTGGGCTGCACGCGCAACGTCATCCGTTCCTATACATTTCATCCACATGAGTAAAAAAAATAGTTAAATAAATAAAGCTGTTTCGATGCCCGTGTCGACGTGAACGTGAAAAAAAGCCGGGCGGGCGTCGCCGGTAGCGTGATAGAAGCGCGACACCTGACTGCGTGTTCAAGAATGACACCGCGCGCGGTAAATGCGTGGACACGCCGGCGTTGCGGGGGAACGTGCGGCGTCAAGGCGTACGGTGGCACAGATACTGTAGTATATACCATACCAACACAAAAAAGACGGGACTTTCTTCAAATATTATTCTATAAAATTTGCTTTTCATCAATCAACAAAAGAGGGAAATAAGCCTGGAAATCAAAACATTTCTGTTTGTGAATAAAACAAGAAAAAATTAAATAAAATAAGATAAAATTAAATTAATAAATTGAGAAAATTCACTAAACCTATATTCTTGAGACTGATATCTTTTATAAAGCAGTGAAAAAAACCGTCTTCTCACGTCTTTGCCTTTTATCTGCGAGGTTTTTTATATTATAAAGGGGTTTAATATTAGCTATTTCAGCAAAGTAAGTTGTCCTGTTTCATTTGTCCTTAGGTTGGCATTATACTAGAGAAAGAGAGAGGGCTATTAGTTGCCTTAATGTTATTAAGGCAACCAATAACTCTTGATGAATAGTCTTTCATTTCATTCATTTATTTTAGGCTATAATTATATTTTATTTGATAAATAACATTAAACTATATGATGAAGAGGATGATGATGATGATGACTGAGATTTCGTACAAAAACCAATGCTGTGCCTTTTACCAGGCATCATTGTAATAAACAAGTAAAGGTTATTAAAGCTTAACCAACATCATTATCATTACCATCATCATCGTCATCACACAAACTCAAAAACATCCCTACAGATCACCCTCTGTCTTTATCTTCATCTGTGACAGTGATGCACTGTAACTGAAAAACCTCCAATTACAGGTACAGCCTCTAAATTCAGAATATTTATCTAGGACAAAATGACTCGTCAAATCATAAAAGTAGGTGAAATAATCTGACAATATGAAAGTGGTGTGAGACCAGTGTGACCCAGATTCTGGAGGATGCATTACTTACGCACAGCTGCCTGGCTCTGCTTCCCCTCACTGTGCCTGCCTGTCTGCCATTCATAAGCCACACCATACTCGTCATCACAGCATATGCAGCCTATTGCTGCAGGGCAGCGTAGGCCATAGGAAGTGGGAGAAGAGGAGCACATAGTCAGGGATGAGTTTCAATTATCTATGTCATGTTCTCTCCTGCAGCGGTCGTTCACTCGTCCAGAACTGGTGTCCCAGGGGTGATACTTATATGCATGGGACATTTTTGAGCGAGATAAAGCAGACAAGCAAAGTGGGTGAGTTTGGAGTATTAAGCTGCCCTCCATTCAGGCTCCTGCTGAGGCCAGCACACAGACACCCAGATGGAGTGATAAAGTGAAAAAACATTGTGGTTGCAGGCAGAGAGCAGTGAGGAGAGGGCGGGATGTGTGTCCTGTTTTATTTTGCTAAAGAATTGACTCAGAGAGCAAATGTGTGTCATGGAACAGTAATGAGTGTTTCTATTAATTGTTTTGCCTGAGGTATCACTGTTTCACTGTTTTAGGCAGCATTGTATTTTGTGAATCTGTGTTTGCACCATGCTCCCTCTGAAAGAAAAACTGGAGAACGTTCTCAGAAAGTGAATAAAGGAAAGTTTTTCCATATAAATAGCCATGTGACAGGGCTTCCTGATATCTCCTCTTTAGATAAAGGAAAACCCCAAGGTGTTATTACATTAATACTGGTGATGATTAAAGTGTTTAAGTGAGGGTAGGTGAAAAGCATCCTGAGCCTGTGATATGTGTCAAAGAAAAGGTGTACTGACTATGTGTCATGGGAGAAGTTATACAAGCATCTTAGTTAGCTGATTTCTTCCTGGGAAAAACCAAACTACTTCACTCATTAGCAATGATAACGTTAGATCTAGTCAGTCAGCCTTTTTCCATTTCTTTTACCCAGTTGAGGAACACAGTAATGTGACGAGTCACTGTTTTTATTAATTTAACATAATCATCTTAGGTTTTCAGCATATCAATGAGAGCTGTCCATAATAAGCTTAACATATTCATGACTGCTTGCAGATTGAGCTTATTATAGCTTTTAAAGATGGCCTTTGGTATTCAGAAGGGGCCAGGGAATCAAATGAGGAGCTAACCTGCCATCTGTAGAAGATTTAGTTGAAACAAACTCATACACATAAAGGGACACTGAATCAAACATTAGGCACCTTTCAGGCAATTTCTGGAGCCAGCCACCAAACTGACCCATTTTCCACAATGTAAACCCACATCCCCAGTCTGGAGTGCTTGTGGTGACGTAACATTCTCATATGAAGGTAATTAGGCTTCCCGGGCATGACTCACCACTGTTAGTCACTAAAAGATCTGAGCCTGATGTTCCTGGTCCATCCCCAAAACCATTCATTCATAACATGAACATAACAAGACAAAAATCTCATGTGTAACAGTAAATAGGGTCTTTGAAGCTGCTTTGCATGTGTAAAAGCTTTTCAAACACAGTAACATAAATCTGCCTCTTTTTCTGACTATTCGAGTGAGATATGAGGCTTTTAATGTTCATTTGGAGAGTCCAGTAGGCCTACTTCACTCTACAAATGGACTATTTCTGCCTTCACTCAGAATCATAATAGAAGCTGTTTAATGACTCAATTAGAAAGGTTAGGAGAGTTATAGGGTTGTCTTAGCATTAGTTCCATTGGCTCAAGATGTAAATAAACAATGCGTTGCACAGAACTTTGTTTTTTAATATTACGGTCTTTGTTGATTTATTTTATCTTATTGAGACAAAACACAAAAAAATCAAAACTAACATAATCTCGAATCTAAAAGGTTGTAACTAAAGGCTTGGCTGTTTACAGCTATTCCTACTCTCCTTGTTGTATCACTTAATTTTTCTTCTTCTCTGCCTTCTTTTCCACTCAGGCCTCAAAATAGCAGCAGATCAATACAAAGAGGGCTGGCAGCTGAAGGAGGGACATAACCCACAGGAAGGAGCCGAGTTTTTTCCCCACTTGGAAAATGTGTAGGATGTGCCAATGATTTAAGCACAACTGGACTTCATAATAACATTTATATTATAAAGTACTCATGTTTTAAGATGATCAGTCAGTGGCACCAATTTCATGAGACTTGGATTAATTTGTTGTCTGAGAAATTAGGCTAACTAGATTGTATGACAGCATGTCCTCTGTTCTTATATTAGTATCATAACATAAACAAGCACGTACAATATTTTTTATAGCAGATGTAATTATAAACTATCATAGGTCTTGAAAACTGAGCGAAGTATTAGCTGGTTACAGCCGATCCAGAATTACAGCCCATTTCCCTGCAGACAGAAACTTCAAAGGTCAGAACAGCTACTGGGCTGCATTTGTGATGGAAATACTCATCTTCACTGCAGTCAATGTCCGTTCTCACATAACCCTTCTGGTTGCTATGGTTGCTGACCATAATCTCCTCTCCTCCTCTTCGAGTGTCTCTTCCTGTGAGAGTCACTGGCAATGCCAGGGGAGCCCATGGGTGGGGCCTGTGCTGTATATACAGAGACCTGTTACCATAGACACAGACAGGACATGAAGAGGGGGGCTGAGTGAATGTGGGACTAATGGCCTCCATTCTGTTGTGTTATATGGCAGCTTTTAATCACTGCAACTGAGGGAGAGGGCTTGCCAGATATGAAATTAGGAAAGATGATGGTGAGTCTCCATCACTTGGATTCTTGAGTCACTACTTTCAGGACAGGGGATACCGACAGAGACAACAAACAGACTGAGGTAAAAAAAAAAGACCAGCTTATTTCAATTTTCAATCAGCTAAGTAGTGACCACATGGTAAAAAGCTTTGAGTGATGACTGTGACCGTCTCAGACAGGGGCACAGTAGCCCAAACAAATCTGCAAGGGGTTTAGCATAATCAAAAGATTTGGACTCATAACAAGCTCATTATTACAAATATCTATCGTGAGCTGCCTTGCTCAAATTAGATGAGAATTGCGTCATTGAGTGTGTGTGTGGCTAAGTCCACTTAAAAGACAGATTGCCTAATATAGATTGAAGGTGTGCATGTGAAAGACTAAAACCAGTACAAGGGTCCTGCTTATCCTCTCAACTGGATTTCATTAATCTACTAATCGGGAGGCATTTACATAACTGCTTTAATGCAGCAGCAGTTAAGCAATTACTGCCCCCATTTCCTTCTTTTCCCACAATGTGGTATCTACTCTCATTCCCAGAATTGAACTTTAATCTCACTCTTTCTTTTGAGTCCTTCTCTTTTCTGTTGTCTGCTCCATTTCCTTTTTTGCCTAGGTCCCGCTCATCTGAACTTTAATGTTTTCCTGCTGGCAGGTTGCTCTGTATGAGAGCAAAAAGACACACCTCTGAACAAAGTTACAAACTTAGAAACATAACCTTAGTAACTTGTTTGCTCTTAATCAACATGTTATTTTCACAGAATGAAACACGTAGTAAATACTACACTCAAATCACAGATTTGGAGGCAGGCTATTAAAGTTTTACCTGTTAGTTTTGCAGAAGAAATAACTCAAGCTACCTTTGCCTGTACTCTCTGAAATGTGTAGTTTGGATCATGTGATGAAACTTAGTTGTTGGACAAACACTGAATCCAAAAGTGAATCAGATTATATAGTTGTTATTTATAAGCACCTTATGCTTTTCTTAAATACTTTAATGACTTTTGTCATCGCTGTGCTAATTCTTGTATATTCCCGCCAATGTAACTTTAAAATATCATGTACTGCAGTGGTAAGCAAATAGCAGTCTGTGAACCAAACACACCCCCCTCGACCCCCACCCACC